>NC_086323.1:182830701-183130701 GCF_036172605.1 Pelobates fuscus | reverse complement strand
CTAGCCTGGACATCATGCACAACTTGAATGGAAAACGGGACTAACAGGTCAACCCTGCTTACGGAGACTCTCAGGTCATTGATCGTGTCAAGAGGAGGGGAACAACTTAAAAAAAAGATTACTGGCAAATTCTTATAAAAAAAAGGGGAAACTGCTGCTGCCGAAAATTCCAATACCTGACTAGAACGCTACAGATCCCATTACCCAATGCGTACTTGCGACGTCTACAAAGGACTCTCACTAGCTTCGTGTGGGCACACAAAAAAATCAGGGTAGCCACTAGCATACTCACCAAACCCCTAGAGCAGGGAGGGCTAGGACTACCAGAGGTGAGAACCTACTATAGGGCAGCGCTGATGACCACCGCCCTGCAGGCACACACAGCCCACAACACACCACAATGGGTGGACATGGAATCAACGTGGGCTTGCCCCAAGGGCCTTAGGTACTTATTCTGGGTCCCACATAGACATCGCCCTAAACTACCAGACACACCGGCCACTACCGCAATCCTGCTGAAAACCTGGGATACGATTAAACCACAATTAGGTTATACAGATAAATGGGCGCTGGCCACACCACTATACTGCATACACATGATGAATCCCACATTTGACCATCGACTATGGACCGAGCGATGATGCACGTTGGTTAGACACCACTATAATCAAGGACAGCTGAGACAATTCCCCGACCTGCAACAGAGTTACGATTTGCCACAAAGAGCGATATTCTCCTACCTACAACTAAAGGGAGCACTGACAAACTCCACTATCCTGACAACCCCGACCCACACGCGTTGTATAGAGAAAGCATGCGAATCTAGAACAATGCCCAAGAAACCGCTTTCACTCATGTATGCAATTCTAAATAATCCTACCCAACAGCCACCACCGCAGCTAGACAAATTCAGAGAGGCATGGCATAAGGATTTGAGTACAGTCTTCTCAGAAGAACAATGGAATCAAGCCTTCATAGCCCATAAAGGTAGATACAGATGCGCATCCCACCTAGATCTAATGCGCAAGATACAATATAGGTGGTACTTGGTACCGACTAGACTAGCGACCATATATCCCAACACCTCGAGACTTTGCTGGAGATGTTTAATAGAGTAGGGCACAATGCTCCACATCTGGTGGGCCTGCTCGGCCATCAGAGGATACTGGAAGGCAGTTGAGGGGGTGATACAAGGGGCACTGGTCACGAGAACCAACCTGAGACCAGAAAATGCCCTACTCTTCATCTCGATTGACCCATTCCCAAAAGCACATGCCGACCTAACATATCATATTTTGATTGCTACCAACTTATTAATAGCCAGAGGGTGGAAACAACAACAGCCACCGGAGAGATCTAGCCTTCTCCAACAGATCTCCCTAAACCTAGCATATGAAACAAAAACCTGCCAGCGGCTACACCCCCCACACCACATAGTGGAAGCCAGGAACATATGGGAGGCGTATCTGAGGAAGGAGGAGGAGGGGGTCGTGTTAGAACAATAACATATCACATATATATATATATATATACATGAAGGATGAATAGTACCACTCCTAAGACCTAACTGCTCTGACGCAGAGAGACAACGACTCCAAACACCATGGTACAACAGCCAACATTGAGGTATACCAAGCTGAGGTTAAACAATCTACAGGGCATAACGGAACAAACACCCATATTGTACATAGTTAAATAGTTAGATAAAGAATATATGTGTGGATGAGTCCCTGATGAAGTATAAGGGAAGCCTGGGATTCAAGCAGGATGTTCCTTCCAAACGCTCTAGGTATGGTGTAAAGATGTATAAGCTCTGTGATAGCGAGACTGGGTATACTCAGGCCTTCCGGGTGTACGAGGGAAAGGATAGCCACCTTGACCCTCCAGGTTGCCCAGAACATATGGGATGGAGTAGGAGGAGTAGAGGAGGTGGCAGCAGGCCTGCCTGCAAGTCGTGGCGGTGTCACCAACTCCTCTGCAGAACCACGCATTCCATGCTTGGCAGCCGTCAGCAGGTTTACCCAATGCGCAGTGTAGGTGATATACCTGCCCTGACCATGCTTTGCAGACCAGGTATCAGTGGTCAGATGGACCCTTGCCCCAACACTGTGTGCCAGACATGCCATTACTTCCTTTTGCACAATCGAGTACAGGTTGGGGATTGCCTTTTGTGAAAAGAAATTTGTGCCGGGTACCTTCCACTGCGGTGTCCCAATAGCTACAAATTTTTTGAACGCCTCAGACTCCACCAGCTTGTATGGTAAAAGCTGGCGGGCTAATAGTACAGACAAGCCAGCTGTCAGACACGGGGCAAGGGGGTGACTTTCTGACATTGGCTTCTTACGCTCAAACATGTCCTTGACAGACACCTGACTGTGGGCAGATGAGCAGGCCTGACACACAGACGCTTGGAGACAACTAACTGCTATTCAATCTATAACAGTGAAAAACGTTTTTTGGTTTTTAAATGCAAGCTATTGGGACACCAGATATGACTGGCAAAGTACACTGGCAGAGGTCTGCAGAGAACACGCTGAAGGCCTGACACACCCGCTTGAAGACAACTAACTGCTATTCAATCTATAACAGTGAAAACGTTTTTTGGTTTTAAATGCACGCTATTGTGACACCAGATATGAGTGGCAAAGTACACTGGCAGAGGTCTGCAGAGCACACGCTGAAGGCCTGACACACCCGCTTGAAGACAACTAACTGTTATTCAATCTATAACAGTGAAAAAAGTTTTTGGGTTTTAAATGCACACTATTGTGATACCAGATATGAGTGGCAAAGTACACTGGCAGAAGTCTGCAGAGCACACGCTGAAGCCCTGACACCCGCTTTAAGGACACTGACTGCTATTAGCTTAAACGGAAAAACTTTTTTGTTTTTAACCCCTTAAGGACACATGACATGTGTGACATGTCATGATTCCTTTTTATTCCAGAAGTATGGTCCTTAAGGGGTTAAAGGCACGCTATAGTCACACCAGATATGAGTGGTGGCACTGGGCAAATGGGCACAGTATCCACTGAGCCTGACACAGAAGCTGGCAGACAACTAACTGCTCTTTAATCTATTACAGTGAAAAAAGTTTTTTGGTTTTAAATGCACGCTATAGAGACACCAGATATGAGTGGCAAATTACACTTGCGGAGGTTGGCAAAGCACACGCTGAAGGCCTGACACCCAGACGCTTGCAGACAACTAACTGCTATTAGCTTACAGTGAAACACTTTTTTTGTTTTTAACCCCTTAAGGACCAAACTTCTGGGATAAAAGGGAATCATGACATGTCACACATGTCATGTGTCCTTAAGGGGTTAAAGGCACGCTATAGTCACACCAGATATGAGTGGTGGCACTGGGCAAATGGGCACAGTATCCACTGAGCCTGACACAGAAGCTGGCAGACAACTAACTGCTCTTCAATCTATTACAGTGAAAAAAGTTTTTTGGTTTTAAATGCACGCTATAGAGACACCAGATATGAGTGGCAAATTACACTTGCGGAGGTTGGCAAAGCACACGCTGAAGGCCTGACACCCAGACGCTTGCAGACAACTAACTGCTATTAGCTTACAGTGAAACACTTTTTTGTTTTTAAAGGCACGCTATAGTCACACCAGATATGAGTGGTGGCACTGGGCAAATGGGCACAGTATCCACTGAGCCTGACACAGAAGCTGGCAGACAACTAACTGCTCTTTAATCTATTACAGTGAAAAAAGTTTTTTGGTTTTAAATGCACGCTATAGAGACACCAGATATGAGTGGCAAATTACACTTGCGGAGGTTGGCAAAGCACACGCTGAAGGCCTGACACCCAGACGCTTGCAGACAACTAACTGCTATTAGCTTACAGTGAAACACTTTTTTTGTTTTTAACCCCTTAAGGACCAAACTTCTGGGATAAAAGGGAATCATGACATGTCACACATGTCATGTGTCCTTAAGGGGTTAAAGGCACGCTATAGTCACACCAGATATGAGTGGTGGCACTGGGCAAATGGGCACAGTATCCACTGAGCCTGACACAGAAGCTGGCAGACAACTAACTGCTCTTCAATCTATTACAGTGAAAAAAGTTTTTTGGTTTTAAATGCACGCTATAGAGACACCAGATATGAGTGGCAAATTACACTTGCGGAGGTTGGCAAAGCACACGCTGAAGGCCTGACACCCAGACGCTTGCAGACAACTAACTGCTATTAGCTTACAGTGAAACACTTTTTTTGTTTTTAAAGGCACGCTATAGTCACACCAGATATGAGTGGTGGCACTGGGCAAATGGGCACAGTATCCACTGAGCCTGACACAGAAGCTGGCAGACAACTAACTGCTCTTCAATCTATTACAGTGAAAAAAGTTTTTTGGTTTTAAATGCACGCTATAGAGACACCAGTAAGCATGCAGCTTCAGAATGAATCTAAAATAGATGCTGGGAGGGAGGTGGGAGGGTGTGGAAGGGAGGGTCTGCTGCTGATTTGCTGGAATGTGTCTGCTGACCGTGAGGCACAGGGTCAAAGTTTGCTCAATGATGACGAATAGGGGGCGTATCGAACCGCCCATGTGTTCGCCCACGGCGGCGAACGCGAACACGCTATGTTCGCCGGGAACTATTCGCCAGTGAACAGTTCGGTACATCACTATGTGTCAGCCATTGGAATGTATTGCCATTGTATGCATACTGATGTTATGCTAAATATTCATTGATTATTGTCACGCATGTTACTTATTATTATTATTTAATTTGTCACAATAAATTGTATCTATTTTTATAACAAATTGTTATTTTATTTGTATGGAATACATTTCGCTTACATGATAATGAATCTTTGGGATCTGATAATTGAAATAGTGGGCAATTCTCAACTGTTTACTATTATCATCCCATAAACATCCCCACAAATTGGAGGCACGGTGCTGAGATCGTTTAAGTTGAAATTAAATTCCATATGCAAATAATAATATTGGTGTAATTCATGCAATATTAATCTTGATATAGAAAAGAGTTTTGTATTGAGATTAAATCAGTGTATAGAAATATGGCTGAATCTAGCGCTTCATCTCAATCAGAGAATGGGAAGAAGTTAGCGGAAATACAAGGTTTTCCCTTAAGCATCTTATATCAGCATCTAAGGATTAAAATGGAATATACATAGTGGGTACTCCAAATTAGAGAACAGGTTTATGATTCGATTTATGATAGATCGGCTGATTCACCTATGGTTAAACATTTTAGCAACATAGACGAAGACTCTTCAATGCAATCTGTTACCAAGTCATGCCCGTTTTTCATATTGGGTTATTCAATTATGTTAAAAAAAGCATAATGAGATTGAACTTAAATTGGACGAGTGTCAGAAAGAACTGGTGCTTGAACAAAGACGGTTCAACACTTTGTCTGATGAAAATAATATCCTTCAGGTTAAAAACTCTGACCTTTCAGATAGACTGGAAGGAATGAGCAAAATGGTGGATGATTATGATCAACAGATAAAACAGATACAGATGCAGTTAGATGAATATCAAAAGGAAAGTGAAAAATTACTGGGAAAAGACCCAGGTGATTCTTCTCAATTCCCTGATATCCACACACCAGACCAGGTTTTCATAAAACAGTCTCAAATAAAAGATATGAGTAATTCAGAAATATCACCTGTGAAACAGAATTCTCCATCTCCTGGCATTGCCAAACAATCTTGGCAATCTTGGGCAGAACAGTTTGAAAAAACTGTCTTGGCCAAACTCGAGAGGGAGAATCCAGTTCATGGTGATAGGAATGAAAACAGACATGGTTCTGTAAACTGGCAGGATTCTGATGCTGATCAGAATTGTGACAGTGAACGAGAAGCTCAGAGTGATGGGAGTGAAAGTGATTTCACTGTCCACTCTGAAGGCCATGTGACTGATATGCCCAGTGGTGTATCCTGGTTTTGTGCTGCCCTAGGCAGGACAAAACTCAAGTGCCCCCCTCCGGCCCGCACCACCCGCATCCAACCCTTCCCCCCACCCACGCCACCTCCATCCAACCCTTCCCCCACCCCGCCTTCTAAATACACACACACACACACATTCACTGACAGATACGCATACACTAGCTAACAGAAACACACACACACACACTCACACTCACTAAGACATACTAGAAGATACACACACACTAACAGACACACACACACTAACAGACATATGTACACACACACACACTAACAGACATACACACACACTAACAGACACACACTCACTAACAGACATACACACACACAAACAGACATACACACACACAAACAGACATACACACACAAACAGACACACACACACACACACAGACATACACACACACACAGACATACACACACACACACACACACACACACACACACTAACAGACATACACACACACTAATAGACACACACTCACTAACAGACATACACACACACAAACAGACATACACACACACACACACACTAACACAGACACACACACACACACACTAACAGACATACACACACACTCACTCACATATTTAACACATATTTTTTTTTTAAATTTAACCCCCCAGCCTCCTTACCTTTGGGAATGCTGGGGAGGGGTGGTTCTCTTCCTCCCTGGTGGTCCAGTGGCTGCTGGGCGGGCGGCTGGCGAGTGAGCACTTCCTCTGAGCTGTCTGCTCAGCTCCCTCACGTGCCGCCCGCAGAGTGAGGCTGGGAGCCGGAATATGACGTCATATTCCGGCTCCCAGCCTCACTCTGCGGCGCGCGAGGGAACTGAGCAGACAGCTCAGAGGAAGTGCTCCCTCGCCCGCCGCCCGCCAGTGCCGCCCGCCCAACCGGCATGTCAGTTAGCCGCAAGGCTAACAAGGCATTTGCCCTGGGCATTTGGGGGCGGCATTTTTTGCCTTGTTTGCCTCGTGGCTAAAACGTCCCTGGATATGCCATCTGCACTGTTGTACGGATCTAATTCCTCTCCAGCAGCCATATCGCATAGACGTTTACCCAGAAACAGGGAAAGTAAAAGAGATCGTAAATTAACGATGCCTGTTTATGAAACGCCAAAGGTTATTAAATTTCTTAGAGAGACTGTCCCACAATTTTCTAGAGGTTCAGGAAACATATCTGAACATCTGGAAAATTATGATAGAGCCATGAATTCACTGGGCATGTATGATGACATCCATAAGAAATGGTTCATCACATGGACCTTTGATTCAATGTGCCGTGTTTATCTAGAAATTCTTCAAGCTATACAGCTAATGTCCTGGTCCGAGATGAAATATGAAATAATCATGGAATATGGTAAGTATAAAACCATTGCTTCTGCAAAGAAAGCGCTTTATAACTTAAAGTGCCGTCCAGATCAAAGCCCCAGAGAATTTTTAATAATTCTTAAGAATGCATACTCCGTGGCCCAAAGAAAACCCAGGTATGAAAGCACAGACTTCAAAGATCTGTATTTTCATGCCATGCCGGTAAATATACAAACGAATCTCGCAAGAAATTACGATTGTAAGTTACCATTAGAATGGCTAGTCAGTCAATGCATGAAATTGTATACTATACACCATGCACATGACGAAAATCAGCCGAAGGTTAAGAAACCTGGTGCTAAAATGGTGTCAGAGACAAAAATACAGTGAGGTTTAGAAACCCAACAGAAAAAGAGGACCTATTCTGAGGTTTTGAAAACACCCAAGCCTCAGAAACAGGAAAATACCAGAAGCAATTCTGCAAACTCCTCTGACAGTAACTCTGAAAAATCCAATGCCAATGGGAATAAACACCCCTGGGTTAATAAGAACCAAGGTGTAACAAAATCCCTGTTTAACCAACCTCGGAAACAGCATTTTGTTTGACCATACGTATTATGCTCAATTCGTATAATACTAAGAAACGAATAAAACTACCGACCCCAGGTAGCTACAGTTATGGAACTCTCTTCGGATGGAATTGCACGAACAACTGGTGAACTTAAACTTTACTCGACGTTATTGAGAACTGTGTTCGTGGGATCCGAGCGCTATTCGCCTATAATATGCGCTCAGATCCAAGCTATCTGGGGGTGTGTGGAACATGGGGTATTGATTTTAATACAGTTTTGTTAAAAGGTAAAAAGCACATGTTTCTCTCTGCCTGGAGATAATTAAGTTCTCTGCAACCACTTAAGTTAATTATCTCCAGGATAGAGAGGAGGGGTAAGTTAATTATCTCCAGGATACAGAGGAGGGGTTACACTCTTCCTGTGGGTGTGTATTAGAATTGTACTGTTGTCAGGGTACCTGTGGTCTCTACCTCCAAAAGAGGTAGAGACTTAGCTGTTCCACCATCCAGACGGTCTGATGACTCCGTTCCCCGCGGTCTATCCGGTCATGCAAGGCCGGCCGCGAGGGAGTGACTGCCTTTTACACCATCTAGGCAGGAAGTCATCATCAGGACACTCCCCCGGATCGACCTGTCAGTCAATTGCTGCAGGACCAATCAGGACGTCTCGGAGGTGTGGTTACTGCTCTGAACAGGGTATTTAACAGAGCTTCCTTCATTAGCTCATTGCCCTGTCGTGGTTCTAGCTTGTTCTAGTCACTCAGTGCATGTGTATTCTATTATCCCTTTTGGTTTTGACCCGGCTTGTTTACCTTACTCTGCTTATCTCTGTTACCCTTGATTCGGCTTGTCTCTCGCTTACCTGTCTTCTGTTACCCTCGACATCGGCTTGTCTTTGACCATTCTATACGGTACTACTTACGTTAGTCCGGCCATTCTAAGGTCCGGTATACGTATCTGGCTACTGTTTGTACTCTGCGTGTTGGATCCCTGTCCCCATCCTGACATTACGACAGGGCCAATGGATCCGGCAAGTACAAACAGTCAGCTGGCTTCTCCTGATCCTAGGTTTGAAGCCATGGATCACAGAATGGATCAGATGGCGCTTGCGCTACAGGCTCTATTATCTCATGCCAATAAACCACCAGAGGAGATACATAATACCCCTGTTTCTCCTGTCAGTTTAGGTCTAGAGGTAGCCACAGTGGGTGCTTCTTCTCACATTACCCCCCCAGTACGCTATGGTGGGGCTCCTGAGAAGTGTCGTGGTTTTTTAAACCAAATTAGTATCCACTTTGAATTGCAACCCCGCTCTTATCCTACAGATAGGGCAAAGGTAGGATTTATTATCACCCTACTTATTGAGAAAGCTCTGAGATGGGCCAACCCACTATGGGAGAACGATAACCCATTAGTGTATAACTATAACGCATTTGTAGCTGCTTTTAGAAGAACATTTGATCCTCCAGGTAGAAAGGTTAATGCAGCCAGATTACTGTTGCGCCTGAGACAGGAGAACCGAACACTGGTGGATTATGCACTAGAGTTCAGGTCTCTGGCGTCAGAAGTCAAGTGGAATGAGCAGGCGTATATGGATGTATTTTTGAATGGCCTATCTGAAGTAATCCTTGATGAGGTTGCTACCAGAGAACTCCCTGAGAATTTAGAAGATTTAATTTCGTTCATCTCTCGTATAGATGAACGTTTAAGAGAGAGACAGAACACTCGAGAGAAAAGCCCCCGCTTTTCCAAGTCCTGACTCCACGGTATCTTTGCTTCCTGAACCTATGCAGATAGGTTATACCCGCCTCTCTGAGGAGGAAAGACAGTACAGGAGAAGAGAGGGTTTGTGTATGTATTGTGGAGCCAAGGGTCATTTACTCTCGAACTGTCCTAACCGTCCGGGAAACGCTCGCACCTAAGTCTCTCTAGAGGACAAGCCTTGGGTGTTTCTATTTTGTCCTCTACTCCTAATTATAAAGATCACAGGCTTCTGCTACCAGTTTCCTTAACTTGGGAGAAGGAAGTAGTAAGGGCTATGGCATTGATAGATTCCGGTGCTGCTGAGAATTTTATCGACCAAGCCTTTGCTATTAAGAACAATTTCCCATCCCAGCTAAGGGAGACACCCTTGGCCGTTGAGGCCATAGATGGTAGACCACTACTAGACCCTGTTATCTTTCGTGAAACCATACCCATTAGTTTAAATGTTGGTATCCTACACGTGGAGAATTTATCTCTTTTGCTCATTTCATCCCCTTCCGTTCCCATAGTTCTGGGGTACCCATGGTTGAAGAAACATAACCCTATTATCGATTGGGAGTTAGGGGAGATACTCTCCTGGGGCCAGGGTTGCCAGGATAGGTGTTTATGCAAGGTTTCTCCATTAGCTAATGTTAACATACCTGAGACTCCTATTCAGTCCACAGAAAGACAGATACCAGACCTTTACCTAGACTTAAAGGCAGTATTTGACAAGAAGAATGCCGATTCTTTGCCGCCACACAGGCCATTTGATTGTAGAATTAAGCTTCTACCTGGGACTATGCCTCCGAGGGGCCATGTATATCCTTTGTCTGTTCAGGAAAACTTGGTTCTAGAGGAGTATATTCGGGAGAATTTAGAAAAGGGATTCATTAGGAGGTCTTCTTCCCCGGCCGGGGCTGGGTTCTTTTTCGTTAAGAAAAAGGATGGCACGCTGAGACCTTGTATCGATTACCGAGGCTTGAATAAAATAACTGTCAGAAATGCCTATCCTATTCCACTTATTACTGAGTTATTTGATCGTCTTAAGGGCTCCAAAATCTTCACCAAGTTAGATCTCAGAGGGGCATATAATTTGGTGAGAGTGGATGACGGCGTTCAATACTCGGTACGGTCACTATGAATACACAGTTATGCCGTTTGGACTTTGCAATGCTCCTGCAGTATTTCAGGATCTGATTAATGAGGTACTTAGGGAGTTTCAACATGATTGTGTCATTGTCTACCTAGACGACATACTGATACACTCTAGGGAGATTGAAACTCACCATAGACAGGTCAGAGCGGTATTACAGAAACTTCTGCAACATGGTCTATACTGTAAATTGGAAAAATGCAGCTTTGATCAGTCTCAGATAGATTTTCTTGGTTACGTGATTTCTGGGGAAGGTTTTAAGATGGACCCTGACAAACTCCAGTCTATTTTAGATTGGCCATTACCTAAGGGACTCAAGGCTATTCAGAGGTTTATTGGTTTCTCCAATTATTATAGGCGCTTCATTAAGGGTTACTCGTCTATTATTGCGCCCATTACCAATATGACCAAACAGGGGGCAGAAACTAAGACGTGGTCTCCTGAAGCTCTCGCTGCTTTCAAGAGGCTCAAATAACTTTTTGCTTCTGCTCCAATATTAGTCCATCCTGATACGACTTTGCCGTTTCTACTCGAGGTCGATGCCTCTGAGACAGGAGTAGGTGCGGTTCTGTCACAAAGATTAGCGGTAGATAAACCATTACACCCGTGTGGTTTTTTTTCCAGGAAACTTTCTGGGGCTGAGAGCAGATATGACATCGGAGACAGGGAACTGTTAGCAGTCATTAAAGCCTTAAAGGAGTGGAGACATTTGTTGGAGGGGACCCTACACCCTATTACGATTTTGACAGACCACAAAAACTTGTCATATATTGGGGAGGCTAAGCGCTTATCCTCTAGACAAGCTCGTTGGTCCTTATTCCTGACTCACTTCAATTATGTACTGACTTACAGACCTGGTTCTAAAAACTCTAAAGCCGATGCATTATCTCGCCAATATGAACCTTCTACTGTACCTGAACCAGTTCTTTCTTCTATAGTTCCGAAGTGCAATATCATTGCTAATACGAATCTCAGGATTCATTCTCCATTACTGGCCGAGATCATTAAGTTGCAACATCTCGCACCTAAACAGACCCCTGCGGGTCGTCATTTCGTTCCTCCTGCTTTTCAACTGGAACTTTTACAGTGTTTACATAATAGCAAGATGGCGGGACATCCTGGTATTCGCAAAACTTACGCCTTGATCTCTAAGGACTTCTGGTGGTCTACTTTACGGAGGGATGTTGAGGAGTTCATCGCTGCATGTGAAGTTTGTACTAAAACCAAACAACCCCATACGCTTCCATGTGGACTCCTGCAACCCTTGGAGGTTCCAGAGAAACCATGGTCCTGTTTGGCCATGGACTTTATTGTCGATCTACCTATCTCTAAAAGACAGACTGTTATCCTCACCGTGGTTGACAGGCTTACTAGGATGGCACACTTCATTCCCCTGCCTAAACTTCCGTCTTCTCCCGAATTGGCAGAGATATTCGCCAAGGAGATTTTTCGCCTACATGGGATACCCTCTCAAATTGTATCGGACAGAGGCTCCCAATTTGTTTCCCGCTTTTGGAGGTCATTCTGCTCTCAACTTGGTATTAAATTAAACTTTTCTTCTGCCTATCATCCTCAGTCTAACGGAGCTGCTGAACGTACCAACCAGAAAATTGAACAATATTTACGATGCTTTGTTTCTGAACACCAGGATGATTGGGTCGGTTTGATTCCTTGGGCGGAGTTTGCACACAACAATCTCGTTTGCGATTCTACTCATTCAAGCCCCTTCTTCATGAATTATGGTTTTCATCCGTCTATTCTTCCTTCGGATTCTCCTTCCCAGGGGGTGCCGTCGGTTGATGTTCATGTTGCCAATTTGAGGAAGTTGTGGGATCAAACTCGACAAATCCTTATGCACAACTCTATGTTGGTCAAGAAACACGCTGATAAACGTAGAAGGGCGGCTCCGGTCTTTGTTCCAGGTGATAGGGTATGGCTGAGCACGAGGAACATCCGTTTAAAAGTGCCCTCCATGAAGTTCGCTCCTCGTTATATTGGACCCTACAGGGTGCTGACCCGTATCAATCCGGTTGCGTATCGTTTAGCTCTTCCTAATACCTTACGCATTCCGAACTCGTTTCACGTTTCATTGCTGAAACCACTCATATGTAACAGATTTTCCTCCACAATAGCCCCTCCTCGCTCCGTTCAGGTGGAGGGTCAGGAGGAGTATGAGGTCAACTCTATTATTGATTCTCGAATCTCCCGGGGGAGAGTACAATATCTGGTTGATTGGAAGGGATATGGTCCTGAGGAGAGGAGTTGGGTACCTCAGGAGGATGTTCATGCTCCCCGTCTCCGCAGGGCGTATCACTCTCGCTTCCCATCTCGTCCCGGTTCATTCCGCCCGGTGGGCGTATCTGAGAGGGGGGGTACTGTCAGGGTACCTGTGGTCTCTACCTCCAAAAGAGGTAGAGACTTAGCTGTTCCACCATCCAGACGGTCTGATGACTCCCTTCCCCGCGGTCTATCCGGTCATGCAAGGCCGGCCGCGAGGGAGTGACTGCCTTTTACACCATCTAGGCAGGAAGTCATCATCAGGACACTCCCCCGGATCGACCTGTCAGTCAATTGCTGCAGGACCAATCAGGACGTCTCGGAGGTGTGGTTACTGCTCTGAACAGGGTATTTAACAGAGCTTCCTTCATTAGCTCATTGCCCTGTCGTGGTTCTAGCTTGTTCTAGTCACTCAGTGCTTGTGTATTCTATTATCCCTTTTGGTTTTGACCCGGCTTGTTTACCTTACTCTGCTTATCTCTGTTACCCTTGATTCAGCTTGTCTCTCGCTTACCTGTCTTCTGTTACCCTCGACCTCGGCTTGTCTTTGACCATTCTATACGGTACTACTTACGTTAGTCCGGCCATTCTAAGGTCCGGTATACGTATCTGGCTACTGTTTGTACTCTGCGTGTTGGATCCCTGTCCCCATCCTGACAACTGTATACTGATTGGTTCTGCATATTTTGTTACAGTCTTCCAAAAGGTCCCATGTGGGAGTTCCTTTGCTGGGAGACCATCATAAAAGGGCTGAGTTTGGCCATCAATAAACACATTCGTTTTACCCCTTCATGAAGTCTCGACTCATGTTTGGGGAATTGGGAGCTATAATCACTACTTCACTCTTTTCAGCTTGGATTTCGGGAGACGCTACATGGATCAGCGCTGCATGGATAGCAGGATCCTTTACACAAGGCAATTCCCAATGGAGAAGGAATCCTCAGAGAAATAGGAGATATGGAAACAGAAATAACCAATCTGCTTCCAATAACTCCCAACAGTCTCAGCCATCCCATCCAAATTCTAATGGGCAAAGACAAAACGGCAATTGGGGAAATAATTTGCGTCGTCAGGTTGGTCAATTGACAGACCAGATGGGCAAATTAATGGAGGAAATAACAAAGATTAACCAAGTCTTTGAGATCAATCCTTTTTTAGGGACAGCTCCAATTGCAGAGCCACCTGTGCAACTGCAGCAGCAACAACAGGTGCCGCAGCAAATATAGCAACTATGTCAAAACAGGCTAGGTTGTCAGTAGATGTAATACCTAACAATGTTTCCTTTCCAGGTACTAACAGTCAAATAAACAATAGTTGTGTTAGGATACCTATTGCCTACCCCGTCACTTGACTTCCGGGTGAAGGAGGCGCAACGTGTTCCTCTGCTTTTTCATTTCAGCCAAATGCTAAAATAGCCCCAAGAACCATTAGTCTCCAGGATCCAGACATGAAAGGGTTAACTGATGAGATGCCGACCACTAGTTCCCGCTTGACAGTTCAAGATATTCCTAAAAAGGATGGGCCTGTGGGTAAGACTGAGCATTCCTCAGTACAGGTCGAAACTACTGCTGTGACCGGTAATGTATGGAAAACGAGTAATATGTTGACACATTCTAAATTCTTATGTGAATTAGAAGAACATGAAGGAAGGTACTACATGTCCAGGGGCGGACTGACAGGTCGGGCAGATCGGTCACTGACCGAGGGCCCGAGGCAGTCAGGGGCCCGGCAGCACAGCCATGCTCCTGCTGTGGAGATCAGAGATCAGATCAAAGATCTCCACAGCAGAAGGAAGTTAAAGAAAGTGCTGTAAGAAGGTTGCAGGGGGCCCATAATGACTCGAAGGGCCCCTGCAACCCATCACTCTGCAAATCCCCCCCAATTCAGTGAGAGACCTGGCAGCATACCTCTCACTGCCAGTTCTCCTCTCTCTCCCTGCAGCACTCAGTGCTCCTTGTGAGGATGGGAGGCGGGGCCGGAAGTGACATCACACCACCTGCTTCCCTCTCACAGCGTGGATGGAGGGTGAGAAGGAGCCTGTCTGCTGCTGCCCCACTGCTGCTGGAGGAAGATGGAGGGAGGAAACCATCACATTGTACAGGTAAGCAGGCACTTACTCACACTGCCTCCGCAACCCCCCCTCAATACACACACTGCCCCCCAATACACACACTGCCCCCCAACCCCCCCAATACACACGCTGCCCCCCAATACACACACTGCCCCCCCAAACCCCCAATACACACACTGCCCCCCAATACACACACTGTCCCCCAATACACACACTGCCCCCCCATACACACACCGCCCCCCCCAATACACACACTGCCCCCAATACACACACTGCCCCAATACACACACTGTCCCCCCAATATACACACTGCCCCCAATACACACACTGCCCCCCCCAACCCCCCAATACACACACTGCCCCCAATACACACACTGCCCCAATACACACACTGTCCCCACAATACACACACTGCCCCCCAATACACACACTGTCCCCCAATACACACACTGCCCCCCCAATACACACACTGTCCCCCCAATATACACACTGCCCCCAATACACACACTGCCCCTCCAACCCCCCCAATACACACACTGCCCCCCAATACACACACTGCCCCAATACACACACTGTCCCCCAATACACACACTGCCCCCCAATATACACACTGCCCCAATACACGCACTGCCCCCCTAACCCCCCCAATACACACACTGCCCCCCATACACACACTACCCCAATACACACACTGTCCCCCCAATACACACACTGCCCCCCAATACACACACTGCCCCCCATACACACACTGCCCTCCCAATACACACACTGCCCCCAATACACACACTGCCCCCCATACACACACTGCCCCCCAATACAAACACTGTCCCCCCAATACACACACTGCCCCCCAACCCCCCAATACACACTGCCCCCCAATACACACACTGCCCCCCAACCCCCCAATACACACACTGCCCCCCAACCTCCCAATACACACACTGTCCCCCCAATACACACACTGTCCCCCAATACACACACTGCCCCCCTAACCCCCCAATACACACACTGCCCCCTCAACCCCCCCAATACACACACTGCCCCCCATACACACACTGCTACCCCAATACACACACTGCCCCCCAACCCCCCAATACACACACTGCCCCCCCATACACACACTGCCCCCCCAATACACACACTGCCCCCCCAATACACACACTGCCCCCCATACACACACTGCCCTCCAACCCCCCCAATACACACACTGCCCCCTAACCCCCCATACACACACTGCCCCCCAATACACACACTGCCCACCCATATACACACACTGCCCACCCATATACATATATATATATATATATATATATATATATGCCAATCAATAAAGGGAGCACTGCAGGTCTTCAGTTTAGTGGAAAAAAATATTTACTGTATCAAAACATGGTACAGGTACTGTGCAAACGAAATCAACGTTTCGACCCCGCTGGGGTCTTTATCAAGATCACAGTGAAATGTGGTTATAGTGCAGAATATATACATACAAACGTTAGTGCTTACCAATCAGGAGATCGGAGACCCGATCAGCTACAGGAACCGGAAGTGAAAACACCACGTGGGCTGCGTCTACCATATGATTAGGTTGCCGTGCAACCTGCCAAAGCGTGGTAATCTACCAATCAGTGTTTCAGGCGGACAGTACCGCCGTAATACCCGGAAGTGCTCAGACCACGTGGACGTAATCATGTTTTGATACAGTAAATATTTTTTTCCACTAAACTGAAGACCTGGAGTGCTCCCTTTATTGATTGGTATATATTTGGAACGCGGGATTGCACCTAGGCTGTTGATTCATTAGAGTTAATACAGGAGGAGTGCCTTGTTTACCTATTTGTATATATATATATATATATATATATATATATATATATATATATATATATATACCTACATACATACATACAGCCCAACCATATATACACACAATGCATACACTGCCTAACCATATATATATGGTATGGTATATATACACTTCATACACTGCCACCCATATATATATATATATATATATATATATATATATATACACACACACACACTGCATACACTGCCCACCCATATATATATATATATATATATATATATATATACATACACTGCCCACCCATATATATATATATATACACACACACACTGCATACACTGCTCAACCCATTAATATACACACACACACGCAGACACTGCCCACCCATAGATACACACACACTGCCCACCCATATACACACACACTGCATACACTGCCCACCCATAGATACACACACACACTGCATACACTGCCCACCAATAGATACACACACACACACACACACTGCATACACTGCCCACCCATACACACACCGCCCCCCCAATACACACACTGCCCCCAATACACACACTGCCCCAATACACACACTGTCTCCCCAATATACACACTGCCCCAATACACACACTGCCCCCCCCAACACCCCCAATACACACACTGCCCCCAATACACACACTGCCCCAATACACACACTGTCCCCACAATACACACACTGCCCCCCAATACACACACTGTCCCCCAATACACACACTGCCCCCCCCAATACACACACTGTCCCCCCAATATACACACTGCCCCCAATACACACACTGCCCCTCCAACCCCCCCAATACACACACTGCCCCCCAATACACACACTGCCCCAATACACACACTGTCCCCCAATACAGATACACACACACTGCATACACTGCCCACCCATATATTCACACACTGCCCACCCATATATACACACACACTGCATACACTGCCCACCCATATTTACACACAAACTGCCCCCCCATACACACACTGCCCCCACACACACACACCATACACATACATACATTGCCCACATACACTGCCCTCCCCATACACACATTGCCCCACACACACATACACACTGCCCCCCATACACACATTGGCCCACACACACATACACTGCCAACACACACACACACACATACATTGCCCCACACACCCTACACATTCACTCACTACACCCCCCCCCACACACACACTGAACCTTTCACACACACTGCACCACTCACACACACCACTGCTCCTATGCCCTACTACAGCCTCATGTCCCAGCAGACCCCAAGTAAGTTGTCAAACTGTTCTCAAATGGTTTGACTACTTACTTTAAAATTCTTTTTAACATTTACTTAGTCCTTAAAGGACCACTATAGGCACCCAGACCACTTCAGCTCAATGAAGTGGTCTGGGTGCCAGGTCCCTCTAGTTTTTTGGGGGTTTTTTTTTAAATTCTTTATTTTTGCAGTGCATATAGTCATCACAGGCATACATATGGTACCCCAACGGCAATCCATATGCAGGTTACAAGACATTAGTTACAGTGGGGAATAGATAGACAATGCACTTTTTTTATATATATATATATATATGGTTTGACATCAGGTTGGATATAAACATAGCTTAGGAATAACTCGCTCATTCTTGCTATATAACATGCTAAAATAATTATGCATTCAACTTTGATAATCGTAGGTTGAGCACACTGTTGCTCATAGCAAAGATTGCAGGTCCCTTGTGATACATAGGAGGAAAAAATAAGAACCAAAGGGAAAATAGCAAAATATTCAAACATTGTACGCTTGTGACAGATTAAACAAGTAAATACAGGTATTGCTTAACTCTGCAGAGTTTGCTATGTTAGGTGACTGGTTTCAAATCGTTGGTTGTAGCAGGTACACAAAAGTATAAGGGAAGTATCAAAAGGTCCCTCTAGTTTTAACCCTGCAGCTGAAAACATAGCAGTTTCAGAGAAACTGCTATGTTTCACTAAGGGTTAATCCAGCTTCTAGTGGCGGTCTCACTGACAGCCGCTAGAGGCGCTTCCGCGATTCTCACAGCGAGAAGACAAGCTGGACGTCCATAGGAAAGCAATTCCCCAGAGCCGAGGGAGCCCGGCGCAGGAGAAAGGTAATTGGCTGAAGGGGTTTTAACCCCTTCAGCCCAGCGGCAGGGGGGCCCTGAGGGTGGGGGGGGGGGGGACATAATGACCCTATAGTGCCAGAAAAACGAGTTTGTTTTCCTGGCACTATAGTCAGGGGCGTACCTAGAGCATTTGGCACCCGGGGCGGACCCTGAGTGTGGCACTCCCCCCACCCCCCATAATAAAAATTTAAGAAAACACCCACAATTTTTCCCTTGCTTTCCTATGGACTGTTTGAATGTGCGCGCAGCTCTTACCGCGCATGTGCATTCGGCTCCACTCGGAAGCTGACGTCGGCGGGGGAGAAGAGGTCACCCCTTAAAACCCATTCAGCCACTTACCTTTCTCCAACGTCGGGCTCCCTCAGTGCTGGTGACCTCTCCTCCCCTGCCGACGTTAGATCCGAATGCGCATGCGCAGCAAGAGCCGCATGTGCATTCAAACTGCCCATAGGAAAGCATTACTCAATGCTTTCCTATGGACGTCCAGCGTCTTCTCACAGTGAGTTTTACAGTGAGAATTGCGGAAGCGCCTCTAGCGGCTGTCATTGAGACAGCCACTAGAGGCTGGATTAACCCTCAGTGAAACATATGTTTTCAGCTGCAGGGTTAAAACTAGAGGGACCTGGCACCCATACCACTTTATTGAGCGGATCCTTAGAAATAGCATAGGAAAGGGATTTGAGTTCAAAAGATGTAGCGGCTAGGGCAGAGGTTTTGTAGAAGGGGGCCAGGGCAGGGGTTTTGTATAAATGCGCCATTTTTGTAGAAGGGGGAAGACCAGTGCTTTTGTAGAAAGCCCCTGGTCTCGCCCCTTCTAGAAAACCCCTGCCCTTCGCCCTTCATATAAAAACCCTGCACACTGATCACATAAATTTCATACACTCGCTACACATAAAAACCCTGCACCCCGATCACATAAATTTCATACACTCCCTACACATAAAAAACCCTGCACATCCCCCTTAATTAAAAAAAAAAGCTGCACACCCCCTTAAAAAAAACAAAAACCTGCACAACCCCCCTTAATTAAAAAAATCCTGCAAACCCTTAATAAAAACCCTGCACACCCCCTTAATAAAAAACAAAAACTTTCACAACCCCCCTAACAAAAAAACATGCACACACCCCTTAATAAAAACCCTGCACACCCCTTAATAAAAACAAAAAGCTGCAGTGCACATCCTCCCTTAATAAATAAAATACTGCAACCCCCTTAATAAAAAAAAACCTGCACCCCCCTAAATAAACTTCCCCCGTGCTGCACCCCCTTTAATTAATCCACATCCCCTTTAATTAATCCACCCCCTCTTTAATTAATCCACAACCCCTCTTTAATTAATCCACCCCCTCTAATTAATCCACTCCCCTCTAATTATTTCAGCCCCTCTAATTAATCCACCCCATCTAATTAATCCACCCCCTCTAATTAATCCACCCCCTCTAATTAATCCACCCCCTCTAATTACTAAACCCCCTCTAATTAATACACCCCCTCTAATTAATCCACCCTCTCTAATTAATACACCCCCCCTCTAATTAATACACCCCCCTCTAATTAATACACCCCCCTCTAATTAATATACCCCCCTCTAATTAATACACCCCCCTCTAATTAATACACCCGCCTCTAATTAATACACCCCCCCATTAATTAATACACCCCCCATTAATTAATCCACCTCCTCTAATTAATCCACCCCCTCTAATTAATCCACCCCCTCTAATTAATACACCCCCCTTTAATTAATACACCCCCCTTTAATTAATACACCCCCTCTGATTAATACACCCCCCCTTTAATTAATACACCCCCCTCTAATTAATCCACCCCCCCTTTAATTAATACACCCCCCTCTAATTAATACACCCCCTCTAATTAATACACCCCCTTTAATTAAAACACCCCCTCTAATTAATCCACCCCCTTTAATTAATCCACCCCCCTTTAATTAATACACCCCCCTCTAATTAATACACCCCCCTTTAATTAATACACCCCCTCTAATTAATCCACCCCCCTCTAATTAATACACCCCCTCTAATTAATACACCCCCCACTAATTAGTACATTATACACCCCTTCTAATTAATCCACCCCCTCTAATTAATCCACCCCCTCTAATTAATACACCCCCCTCTAATTAATACACCCCCTCTAATTAATACACCCCCTCTCTAATTAATACACCCCCCTCTAATTAATACACCCCACCTCTAATTAATACACCCCCTCTAATTAATACACCCCCTCTAATTAATACACCCCCTCTAATTAATACACCCCCTCTAATTAATCCACCCCCTCTAATTAATCCACCCCCTTTAATTAATACACCCCCCTCTAATTAATACACCCCCCTTTAATTAATACACCCCCTCTAATTAATACACCCCCCTTTAATTAACACACCCCCTCTAATTAATACACCCCCCTTTAATTAATACACCCCCCTTTAATTAACCCACCCCCTCTAATTAATACACCCCCCCTTTAATTAATACACCCCCTCTAATTAATACACCCCCCTTTAATTAATCCACCCCCCTTTAATTAATACACCCCCCCTCTAATTAATACATCCCCCTTTAATTAATCCACCCCCTCTAATTAATACACCCCCCCTTTAATTAATACACCCCCTCTAATTAATACACCCCCCCTTTAATTAATCCACCCCCTCTAATTAATACACCCCCCCCTTTAATTAATACACCCCCTCTAATTAATACACCCCCTCTAATTAATACACCCCCCCTTTAATTAATCCACCCCCCTCTAATTAATCCACCCCCCCCCTCTTATTAATACACCCCCCCTTTAATTAATTCAGCCCCAGACATAAAATAACTACTTTCTACTTACATTTTGATGATGCCTTGCTTGCCCGCCGAGTCCGACCACTGGGTGCCTCACCGCCCGGAAATGGATCCTTCCGCTGAAGATCCGTGAAGGCGGACTGACGGCGCTGCGCACGTCGTCATCACGTTGCGCGACGCCGCGGCCCGCAACGCTCCTCCTCCTCATAAAGAAGAAGTCCCGCCGGTGTTTGGCCGCAATGGTGCTGCGGCTGTGCGCAGCGTAATGATGGGGGGTGACACATGACACTGGAAGTCATGGCACCCCCCTAGTCAGTGGCACCCGGGGCGGGCCGCCCCCCCCCCCTTAGTACGCCACTGACTATAGTGCTGCTTTAATATTTTGTCTTCGAAGGGCCCTGGATCTGTCAGTCCATCCCTGTACATGTCTGTAGAACTACAGGATTCGCTACCCCAGCCTTTCAAAGGGTTAATAGATACTGGTTCACAAGCCACTATCTTATCCAATACCTACTTCCAGCAGGTAATGGACTTAGCAAAGGATAAGCCGAAGCTAAGAGATTTCCCCAATGCTCTGTTGAGTGTAGGAGGAAATGCCCTTCATGTTATTGGCAATACCTGGTTAAAGTTTAAAATAGGTAACAAAACCTTTAGACACCCGGTGATAGTGGTAGATCTCCCTTAAGGCTAAAACACCTTCAAACATCATGGAATTAAGATAATTCCTTGGTATGACTAACTACTCCCGTAAGTTTATAGATCACTATGCAGAAATAACGAAACCACTCTTACACCTGCTTAAACAGGAAACTACCTGGAACTGGGGGGAGCCTCAGGACCAAGCGGTAAGTGAAATGAAGAGGAAGCTCACTCAGGCACCCTGTTTAGCATACCCAGAGGGGGGTAAACCCTTCTATCTGGAGACAGGATATACCGATTTAAGCAAAAGTGATGTTCTGTATCAAAAGCAGGACAGTTTAAACAAAGTTATTGCATATGCTAGCAACACTTTGTCACTTGTTGAAGTTAAATTCAACACGTGTGAGAAGGCGTTATTGTCGACTGTCTGGGCACTACAAAATTTTCGTAGCTATAAATAATTGAAAAAAATAATAGAAAATAATAGAAAATAATTGTAGAAACAGCTCACCAACCTCTACAGTATCTGCAGAGTTAAAGTATTAGAGACGGTAATCTCACTAACAGTCGGATTACTGCATGGACTCTATCCTTACAGGGATGGCCGTTAGAAGTCCGTTATAAACACAATAAGAGAAGCCCAGTTGCCCAAGGTTTAGCAGAATTACATGACTGTACTGCTCCATCTCTGGATAATAATGACACCATAGATGACTTCCTAGAAGAGCAATTGCTATCCCCTTATAAAGTTTATGACGAGGAATACTGTTGACCACTACCGTGGGTATACATTGATAGTTGTTCATATCACCACATCGCTGGTGCTGAACGGAAGTTAGTTGCAGGTATCGGAATCCCCTGGATAGCTGATTATCCCAATGTATCTATAGGATACAATATTGGTCCCAAAAGCAGTCAGATAGCCGAACTCTTTGCAGTATATAAGACTAGTGATGTCGCGAACACGAATTGTTCGGTTCGCGAACAGCGAACGGGAACTTCCGCAAACGTTCGCGAACCGGCGAACCGGGCAAACCGCCATTGACTTCAATGGGCAGGCGAATTTTAAAACCCACAGGGACTCTTTCTGGAACAAAAGTGATGGAAAGTTGTTTCAAGGGGACTAACACCTGGACTGTGGCATGCCGGAAGGGGATCCATGGCAAAACTCCCATGGAAAATTACACAGTTGATGCAGAGTCTGGTTTTAATCCATAAAGGGCATAAATCACCTAACATTCCTAAATCACAATGGATATGGATTGACACCTGACATATGACATATTGACACCTTGACATATGGATTGACATCTGTCCTCAGAGACCCTGATACACACTGACGCAGAGCAGAATAGAGATTGTTACCCCTACATAGGGTCACTTGGCAGATATGGCATGGTCGTGGGAGGAGGAGGATGACTTTCACCTCTTCCCCTGTTAGATTCCCGTTGTGCTGTGACATCACCCTTATACGCTGTGTAAAGCATACTTTTTAATTTATTTTGCAAATGCTGCATCCTTTCCGACTTGTAATTCGGTAACATTTCCGCCACTGTCTGCTTATACCAGGGGTCTAGTAGCGTGGACACCCAGTACAGGTCGTTCTCCTTCAGCCTTTTTATACGAGGGTCCCTCAACAGGCACGACAGCATGAAAGACCCCATTTGCACAAGGTTGGATGCCGAGCTACTCCTTTCCCGTTCCTCCTCCTCACACAGAGCAGAATAGGGACTGTTCCCCCTACATAGGGTCACTTGGCAGATATGGATTGACACCTATCCTAAGGATCCCTGATACACACTGACACAGAGCATAATAAGGACTGTTCCCCCTACATAGGGTCACTTGGCAGGTATGGATTGGCACCTGTCCTAAGGATCCCTGATACACACTGACACAGAGCATAATAAGGACTGTTCCCCCTACATAGGGTCACTTGGCAGGTATGGATTGGCACCTGTCCTCAGAGATTATGATACACACTGCCACAGAGCTGAATAGAGACTGTTACCCCTACTTGGCAGATATGGATTAACACCTGGCCTCAGAGACCATGATACACATTGACACAGAGCAGAATAGAGACTGTTCCCCCTACATAGGGTCACTTGGCAGATATGGATTGACACCTATCCTAAGGATCCCTGATACACACTGACACAGAGCAGAATAGGGACTGTTCCCCCTACATAGGGTCACTTGGCAGATATGGATTGACACCTATCCTAAGGATCCCTGATACACACTGACACAGAGCAGAATAGGGACTATTCCCCCTACATAGGGTCACTTGGCAGATATGGATTGACACCTATCCTAAGGATCCCTGATACTCACTGACACAGAGCAGAATAGAGACTGTTCCCCCTACATAGGGTCACTTGGCAGATATGGATAAACACCTGTCCTCAGAGACCATGATACACACTGACACAGAGCAGAATAGAGACTGTTCCCCCTACATAGGGTCACTTGGCAGATATGGATTAACACCTGTCCTCAGAGACCATGATACACACTGACACCGAGCAGAATAGGGATGTGGAATAGCACGTGGGGAGCTGGGGGGGTGCCGTTGGTGTGGAGCAAGACGCAGCAGCAGAAGAGGACTCAGCCGAGGAGGTTATGGAAGAGGATGGAGTAGGAGGAGTAGAGGAGGTGGCAGCAGGTCTGCCTGCAAGTCGTGGCGGTGTCACCAACTCCTCTGCAGAGCCACGCATTCCATGCTTGGTAGCCGTCAGCAGGTTTACCCAATGTGCAGTGTAGGTGATATACCTGCTCTTACCATGCTTTGCAGACCAGGTATCAGTGGTCAGATGGACCCTTGCCCCAACACTGTGTGCCAGACATGCCATTTCTTCCTTTTGCACAATCGAGTATAGGTTGGGGATTGCCTTTTGTGAAAAGAAATTTCGGCCGGGTACCTTCCACTGCGGTGTCCCAATAGCTACAAATTTTTTGAACGCCTCAGACTCCACCAGCTTGTATGGTTAAAGCTGGTGGGCTAGGGGGCCGTGTCCTAACTACTGAAGCGAGAAGTCGCCATGCGTACGCCAGGCATACCGTATGCAACATGCAGGAGGCAGAGGGAATCCTGGGGCAACTGGGTCTCCCCGGGGACTCGCTACTCACATCGAAGCCTCCAACAAACTCCACGCTCCCTCCATATTGGGGCAACGCCGAGGCTCCAACATTTGTCCCTAGAAACCTAGCCGGGACATCATGTGCAACTTGAATGGAAAACGGGACTAACAGGTCAACCCTGCTTACGGAGACTCTCAGCTCATTGATCGTGTCAAGAGGAGGGGAACAACTTCAAAAATAGATTCCTGGCAAATTCTTAAAAAAAACATGCAAACATGAATCCTGAAAGTAGAGAAAGACAAAACCACAAGAAGATTTTTTTGAAGACGACAAATAGCTGTGTGATATAATGTAGAAACATTTTATTCACCAGATAAAAAGAAAACAACCGACTTAATAAAGTTTTTTACAACTTTGCTAGTTTTGCATTGAATTTTTTAGCCAGTACTTCCTTTAGATATTGCACTGAATATAGTAAACTCTGTAGTATGTTACTTTTAGTTGCCAGAAAAGCTAAATAATAGTTTTCACATTTGGTAGATAGCTTGTGTGTGCTAATATTCATACTTGCATTTTGAATTTTAAGGCAGTATTTCTTTTTTATAAGCAGATTTTGAAATTGTTGTATCTTTTTAAACATATATTTTCTCAAGCCGCTTTGATAGATTAACATTTCTTTATTTTATTAATCAACGTGCTTAATCGTATTGGTGTACTAATTTCCAGTATATCTAAATTTTTTTACATATTTTCTGGTTTTAATTGCCATGTGTACCTTTCGTATGCCCATGTGAAACATTTTACCATTTAGGGCCCAGAGTGGGGTCATTTAAACAGATCATACCTCGAGTGCAGAGTGCGTTTAATCCCACTCGTTAATGTTAGTTATTCACTAAGCTTAGTGAAAACATAGTTGGCTTAAAGATGTTTTCTATTCAAGTTCTTGTGCCCCACAGTTCAAATTAACATTCAAATTACAATTCATGACAGATCACACAAGTGAATAGCCCTGCCAATGTCGTCTCAGGATTTTTTTGTTATCTAAGAAGAAATAAAAATGCATATCAACGAAAAATGCTTTTCCTAGCTGTTATGGTATTGAAAGCCAGCTGTGATTTCCCTATGCACAATTAGCAATGCTAACTGCTGTATGACTCCCCCTAGCTGTGTACACATAGTTTAACTTTTTTAAGTATTATTCCAACTAGGTACTACTATACTAATCATCAGTCAGCTGTTAACTACTTTTCAATGCTTTTCCTGTGCCTAGTCAGGGTAACAAGATCTTTGAATATTTTATACTATAGTTAGCGATGTTACATTTGTATTCAAGTGTCGTAGATCAGTTAGATAAGCCAGTGCCTATATTGAATGCTCCATAAAGTTTATAACGCATTGTGCCGCCAAGGTTTCGTTAGACCTGCTCAGCTAAACTAGGACCACATTTTGATTGCATACTCAGTGTAATGTGTAAACGTGGACAATCTCAACATAAATAACTAAAAAATGTGCATGGATTTATGAAAACCCCATTGTTAAAAATGTTGATGATCAGCGTGAGGAATGCTATTGGGGCACCACACGCCTGCTGTTGTGATTTTTTGCACTGCAAAAATAAAGAATACAAAAAAAAAAAAGCTGGCGGGCTAATAGTTCGGACAAACCAGCTGTCAGACACTGGGCAAGGGGGTGACTTTCTGACATTGGCTTCATACGCTCAAACATGTCCTTGACAGACACCTGACTGTGGGTAGATGAGCGGGAACTGCTCAAGGCGAGAGAAGGAGTGGCGGATGGTTGAGAGGGGGCAAGGAGGACAGCAGTGGTTGACGTGGCTGAAGATGCTGGACCAGGAGGAGGATGGCTGCTTTGAGTTTGTGTGCTGCTTGTATTCATGTGTTGATTCCATAGGCGTTTGTGATGTGCGATCATGTGCCTACGCAAAGCAGTTGTACCTAGGTGGGTGTTGGACTTCCCACGACTCCGTTTCTTTTGGCACAGGTTGCAAATGGCATCGCTGTTGTCAGAGGCAGACACACAAAAAAAATGCCACACTGCTGAGCTCTGCAATGATGGCATTCTGGTGGTGGACACAGCATGCGTTGATTGGCGTGCTGTAGGGCTGACCCCAGGTGTCGATGCATGCTGTCTGACTGTGCCACTAGCGCCTTGCGACGACCTCCCCCTGCTTCCAACTCGTCTCCTCCTCCTCCTCTCTGTCTCCCCATCTGAACTTTCGTCCTTATCTTCTTCTTGCCAAGCAGGTAGGTATGGATTAACACTCAGAGCCCGTGATACACACTGACACAGAGCAGAATAGAGACTGTTCCACGTCCTCAGAGACCATGATACACACTGACACAGAGCAGAATAGAGACTGTTCCCCGTCCTCAGAGACCATGATACACACTGACACAGAGCAGAATAGAGATTGTTCCCCCTACATAGGGTCACTTGGCAGGTATGGATTGACACCTGTCCTCAAAGTCGCTGATACACACTGACACAGAGCAGAATAGAGACTGTTCCCCGTCCTCAGAGACCATGATACACACTGACACAGAGCAGAATAGAGACTGTTCCCCGTCCTCAGAGACCATGATACACACTTACACAGAGCAGAATAGAGACTGTTCCCCCTACATAGGGTCACTTGGCAGGTATGGATTGACACCTGTCCTCAAAGCCCCTGATACACACTGACACAGAGCAGAATAGAGAGTGTTCCCCGTCCTCAGAGACCATGATACACACTTACACAGAGCAGAATAGAGACTGTTCCCCCTACATAGGGTCACTTGGCAGGTATGGATTTGTAATAGATTCTTTTATGCAAACCAATAAGTCTGAATGACTATCTGTTCCTGTCCAAATTAGAAATAATAAAGTTGCGTGCACGCAGAAGTAAATTCACACTGAGACACGAGGTTCAGGCTAAATGAAAGAACTTCAGGAAATGTAATGGCATCTGTTAAAAAGTGGGTGCGCAGACCCTTATAAAGGCATAATTGCATCACTAAAGAAATTCAAGATAACAACAAGTAAACATTATTAATTGGTTTAGGTGTTAAGTGGTTGGTTAAATGCCCTCCCTACTGGGTGTACCATCTTAGGTCACTACTGTTGTCATGAACTTCTCCTCCAGATTCCAGCACCATCTTGTTAGCACGAGGAGTTCACTCGATGGGAGGGGGGCTTTAGCAGCCATTTTGAGTAGTTGGCACGTTAGTCTCAAGGTTAGTTTTCAAGGCTTTTAGTAACTTCACATTTTATTAAGACTAGCTGCTACAATGTTTCACTCAACAGGATCCTAGCATTTCCTGCTGACACACTATTTCTATGAACAAAGCATTCTTATATGAAGCATGAGGCCTAAGGAAGAAATATAGGGTATAGTTTTAAAGGGGCCTAATAATTCTACAACAGTCCACCCTTAAAATGTTAATTACTAAAAGATAAAACTTTCTTTGTTAATACCGGAAGACTTGTTAGCCCAAAGACACAGAAACCCTGTGGCCGCTAGCTTGGTGTTAGTGCAAAGTGCAGTCGGATGTATTAAATATAGTACAAAATATCATTAGCAGTGATGGTTGTGGACCCAACCCTCATCTTTTACTGTGAAATCATCACCCCCCTTGGCACACCTATGGCATCAATATATATATATATTTGTGTACGGCACATTCCGAGGACGTAAGGAAAACAGGGTTTAAAAATAAGTAGTTCCTTAATAGCAAGTCAGTTGAGGTGTGCCGAAACTGACGTAAGGTTAGGCCTGTAAAAGAGGGCCCACCTAGGAAAATGATAAAATTGAGGGTGCGGTGGGAGGGGCACTTCCGAGATCGTCGAAGACAGGTAAGCAGGGGCTCACTGGGTTTAAATAGGGAATTTAAGTGCCTCCCACAATTACAGGCCAAGCCTTCTATTTGTGTACGGCACATTCCGAGGACGTAAGGAAAACAGGGTTTAAAAATAAGTAGTTCCTTAATAGCAAGTCAGTTGAGGTGTGCCGAAACTGACGTAAGGTTAGGCCTGTAAAAGAGGGCAAAAATAATAACCATTAAAAACAAAATGCGTTTATTAAGCGGTACATCATTTAGTCATATCACAGAAAGCCAGCCTTATCTCTTTCTCTGGATTGGGAATGTATCTGTTGTATGCGGATGATTTCCACCTCCCCATGTTTTTAATTATGTGTGTCGGTACATGATTACCTGAGGCAGCTGTGGCTGCTCCAATGCGAAAAGAATCGCCCGAGAATGAACGTGGGTTTTGTCCCAAGCGGAGTAAAAGGGTGCGTATGTAAAGCATGAAGATTTTTGTGGTCAGGGGTTTCCCTAGTATAGCTAGAAGTGGGCTATCAGGAGCGGAATTAGCTTGGGCTGCTACTAGCTTATCCAATACACGGACGGGACACCATTTGGTTGAAGTGGGATAAAAGTTAATTTCCACTGGTGGGCCTGTTTGGCTTTTTTTGGTACGGGTAACGGACAAAGTATAGTGATCTAGATTTTTTATTAAGTGTTTCTTTTGGAGGCACGAGCTGAAATCAGAAGCTCTCTCTACAGTGAACTCTTTGGGTCTCAAGAAACCATAAAAGGCTAGATAAGCCGCTGATTTGATAACGAGGTTTGTGATATGTTCGAAAGGGGACGTGTCGAGTACATCGGACAAATTCTTAAACAGCTTACTATCTATGGGAAGGCGTTTAGTGGGTATGTGTACTGACAAGTTATGAATGCCTTTGAGGACACTTTTAAGAGGGTAGGAAGATAGGAAAGGAGACTTGTTGGGAAAGGAGGTTAACATGTAGTGTTGGATTCCCGTTAAGTAGAGTTTGATTGTGTTGTAAGCTAGATTAAGAGAAAAGTGGCAAAAAGTTGTGAAAGCAACCATGGTTTCAACAGAAAAAACATTTATTACACAGTAATTACGAACGAAACACATAAACAGTTCATATGCTCTGTAATAGGCTTTCCTCGTGTTAAGGGATAGACCCGCCTGAGCAAGCGTGCCGCTTAGTTGTAAGAGAGAGCTTAACGCATTACCAGGTCTTCGAATTTTGGAGGTACCCTGGGTTGCTGGGAAGCTGTAGGATGTAGTCTGAAGAACTCCTGCAAATTGAAGCGTGACAGAGCATCAGCGGCAGTATTTTGTATACCTGGGACGTGAACACAGGATATGCAGAACTGGAGATTAGCTGCTAGCCAAGTGAGTCTCCTGACTAGGTTCATGATCGTGAGGGACTGAGAGCGGCCCTTGTTGATGATGTTACAGGTAGCTAAGTTGTCACAAAAACACCTGACTGACTGCCCCCTCCACTCTACCCCCCACGTGTAAGCTGCTGCTACGATAGGGTAGATCTCAAAAAGAGAGGAGGTGGTACTGAAACTCTCGAGTGACGTGGTTTCGACCGGCCAGGAGTCGTACAGCCACTCGTCTCCAAATATGGCCGCATAGCCTAAGGTACCTGAAGCGTCAGTCCAGAGTACTGGGGAATCGTCGGAAACGGGGGGAACAAACAGTGACCTGCCATTCCACGAGGAAAGGAACAGCTGCCACATTCTCAGGTCAGCTGTAGCTGACTCGTCTAAGGGTGTAGTGGAGTCATCGTCAGGGAGACCGTGCAAAAGTGAAAGGATTCTGGAAATGAAAGACCTACCCTGTGGAATTATTCTCATGGCGAAATTAAGTGAGCCTAAAAGTGACTGTAGCTGTTTCCTGGTGCAAGTGCCTAGTGACATGCAGGTGCTAATGTAAGACAGAATTCGGTCTACTTTCTCCTGGGGCAGGCTGGCGTGCATGGTGACAGAATTGAGTGTAATCCCCAGAAAAGTAATTTCGGTTTTGGGACCTTCAGTTTTGTCCTGGGCTACGGGGACACCTAAATCTTTGAAGAGCGTGAGCAAGTGATTAAGGCTGCGTGGAGTGCAGTGGTGAGGTTCAATGGTGAGGAAGTCATCTAAATAATGAATGACAACTGGGCATCTGCAGAAGTTCAGGAGAAGCCATGTTAAGGTTTCGGCGAACAGGTCGAATAACTTGGGGCTACTTTTGGAGCCGAAAGTAAGCCTGGTAGCGAAATAGTAGTTGTCTTGCCACTTAACTCCATGCAGATGCCAGAGTGATTGATGAATGGGAAGTAACTTAAAGGCGTTAGTAATATCTGACTTACTTAACCAGGCTGCCTTCCCGGAGTTAATAATCGCTTGAATGGCATCATCGATTCTAGCGTACTGAAGAGAAAAATCTTCTGACGGGATTAGTGCATTCAGGCTAGGTGTGGGAGAGGCGTGTGGTGCAGAAAAGTCAATAATAAGTCTCTTTTTGTTGTTAAACTTCCCAGTGGCGATACCTAGAGGGTTAGTTCTCCATGAGGAGAAAGGAGGAGTAGTGAAAGGGCCTATCATGAAGCCGTTATCTACTTCTTTCTGTAAGAGTACTTGTAGGGTGTCGGGGTCTGTGAGAGCTGACTGAAGGTTGGGGCACTCCAAGATGCCTGAGGGGAGAGAGACAAAGCCTGTGTGCAACCCGTGAGTGAACCCTGACGTGAGAAATTCCACCAGATGTAAAGAAGGATGATTAGCCAGGTAACGTTGCAAACTCGGTATGTTTATTGGAGTGGATGCCTTTTTAGGGTACAATTTGTTAGGGCACATTGTCTTGGCATGTGCCCTGAAACAAAGCGAGCACACATGCAGCAGTCTACAAGCACTGTAACTACAACCCCCAGCATTAAAATTATTGCAGATCTGAGCTTTGCCCAAGAACACTATTGGCCTGCCTAATTTGTCTCTAATCTCCTTCTGGTTGGAAGTTGACTGAAAATCGGAGTTGGCGTTACTGGTAGAGGGGATAGCTACATTTTCAGGACAGAAATTAAAGGAGTGAGCTGCAGACGAGCATATGGCACAGGAAGGGGTTTTGAGACCTGCAAAATGCATAAGAAACAACTCTGTGTCTAGCTGACCCCAGTCCGTGACTGCATTATATTGAGACAATGAAGCGGCTGACCTAGAGGAGAATGACTTGTGATAGTCGTAAAAGGCAAAGCCCCCGTACTTATAAGCTAGCTCTATCACCTTGTGTAGGTACAAATCTAGCTCCTCTCTGCGGAGGGGAAAAGCAGTACAGATAACGTCTCTGTATAGGCCAAATGCCAAGACAAACTCAGGAATGTTAAGTTTCCTATTCAACCTAGGGTCTCTGGCCCTCATTACTACTGATAGATCCTCAAACGTGTACGCCCTGTTTTCTACCACGTCTTGAGCCGCTATCAGTAGCGAGGCCAAGTTAACATCCTTTCCCTCTATGATGTCACGTCTGAGAGACTGCGGTATTAGGTGAATAGGATTAATAACGTTAGTAACTTTCCTAGCCGGTGGAGGGTTACTGTTACCTCCTAGGGCGGGCGTGGGTTGGACAACCGGCCCGGGAATCTCGGGGACTGTAGGAACATTATTAGCTTCCAGGTTATCCAATCTGTTATTGATAGTGGCAACTGAGGACACTAGGGAGGCCATCATGGCGTGTAATTCAGCCAGGCTATTAAGTACATTAACCTGCGAACTAGGGCCAGGCCTTTCGTTATCCTCAGTAGAGTTTAATAAACGAAAAAGTTCATTCTTCCTAGCTGAAGCCGGATAAGGGATATTCCTCTTTTTAAGTTCAGCGGTAATCTTAGGGATAGTCCAGGAGCGATAGCTGGAAGCTGGACTTGGAGGGGTTGGTTGCCTTCTCTGCGTGCCCGACCTGAGAGGGGTGCTGGTAACCGACAGATTGTCTTCTAACACCGAAGCGTTGGACATTCTAAGGGGGGCAGAGAGGGTGAGTTTAGTACTGAAAAATAAATAGCTGGAGGGACCCCACTTACTAGGCTAGTGCCCATAGGCGAAATTGTATTAGCCTAGCTTTCGTTGGTGGCAGATGAGGCCCTAACTACTTGCCAAGTGGCTATGAGAGGCACTAACTATGATTTGGCTCGTGGGGCCTTGGTGCCACTGAGGTGGGTGGCGGGGTGTTGGCCTCTCGGTGACATGAAAAAGAAGTAAAACGTTTGGCCGTGACTGGTGAGGCCCTAACTAAGTTTTGAAGCAAGGCTATAGCTATGCGTTGGGACGATTGGCCTGAACCTCCGAACGTAAGGGCTGACCTATGCCTTGCGGGACCTCTAAACTTATAGGCAAAGAGGCCTATGGGAACATACCTAAGTTGGCGGGAGAATTACAACTAGTCCTCGAACCCCCCCCCCCCCAGGACACACCAATAACATACCTGCAGAGGAAGGAAAACTTTACTTGACCTAATAAAGGAGTATTATCCTGAAGGGAACCAACGGAACTAAAGGAAAAGAAACGTGACCTATTTATGAAACGTACTATTTAACTACAATATACACACAAATGAACTGGGTGACACAGAGGCCTACCTCTTTAACAAAGCTGTGAACACGTATACCCGCGAAGGGCCACTTGCGAGAAGTGTCAGTACTAGTAAGGACTACAACAAAAAATAGGACATGAACAGCCATTTAAAACAATGGAACAACATACCCCCTATTATTCTACTTAGCTATTTATGACTTTAAGGGGACCATATAAACCACTTTAAATACAGAAGTTTAGAATACTGGGCAATACGACAAACCGCCTAAACCCCTTATATAAAACGTAACTACTAAATTATTGCTTAAAATGTGAACAATATCCAGAAAACGGAACAGAATGAAGGTATTGCACCAACTGAACGAAAAACGTATGGCAACCCGGTGCGGCTACACGAGACTACGAGGTGTAAGTGTAACTGAACGTGTTACACTGACCGAGAAAATGCAGGAGCGGAGTGAATCCGAGCCCGTGAGCGACAGGGCTAAACTTACGATTTCGATGCCGTCCGTGTAAGGCAAAAGCGTTATACTCACGAATACAGCCGCAGGGCGTTTGAACCGGGCTGCCGGCGGGCGGGAAACTGACGTCACGGATCTGTAAACCGGAAGTACACTGAAGCACTTCCGAGATCAACGAAGACAGGTAAGCAGGGGCTCACTGGGTTTAAATAGGGAATTTAAGTGCCTCCCACAATTACAGGCCAAGCCTTCTATATATATAGGTCAACCTGTCTTTTACAGGGGTGCTCCTTTTTGTTCTGAAGCATGAATGTGGTGTGTCAAGAGTACCTTGTCATGTATTATGTGTATGGACATAATAACCTTGACTAGGGCACATTTACTTATTCATCATAGTATGAAACCTGTCCCATGCTATGTCAGTGTAGGTGGACTTAAATCATTTAGTCAACATTGATATCACCACAAACTCAAGATGGGCAGATAATCCTGAAAAAGCTTGGCGTCTGAATCTCTTTAGCTTCACGAGGTCTCCTTTTTGGGGTCCTCGGCTTTCCATCGATGGCAGGTGGTCAGGCGTTCTTATGGCCATCAAAACACCTACTTGTTGACATCTTTTTAAGTAACTTTTCCTTTAGAATCAAAGGTTTGTCAAGATCAACAAATGTTACTTCCCATGTTGCAGAGATAGTCTTGAGTCTGGAATGGTGAATCCACTGAGTGATCTCTGCAACTTTCACCATGCATTACTGGGTATATGGTCTTGGTTGTCACATTGATGACCGGCTAGGCCTCTGGTCATCCTGACAAAATGTCTATTATAAATATAGCATATTTGAACCGGCAACTCTCTGGCACCTGGATATAGTCACTTGGATTCTTGAAAGGGATAGTGAGAGTTAGCTAGATGCTTAGGATTCTCCTCCTCTTCTGCCTGAGCTGTCTTTGGCACAAATGACACAGGATCGGCAGTAACTGTTGATTAGAGGAGTAATTATAGGTGCTTCAGAGTATTTAGAGATCAAAGAGTTCATGAGGGTCTTGGATAGGTATAAAACTCCATGGGCCCACTGGACCATTGCCCAGTACATGTTTTGGGGTAAACAGAACTTGAGAGTGTTGGAGTACAGCCCGTCTCTAAGGGTTGCCCCTTTCTGTTGTCCAGCTTTGCATTTCTTCAGGGTCAGCAGCTGCTTGTTATTCTTTCAGGAGCTTGAAATCTGTAGATAGGGTCTTCATGGTGAAAATAGAAGTTTCTTTAGCGGACCCCCTTCTGTCCACTTCCCTTGGTGCACTTGCGGCTTGTTTGGCAGCTTGGTCGGCTGAGTAGTGCTTCTTCTAAATTCAGGTTTCTGTGGGCCTTCACCTTCAGTATGGCCACTTCTTCAGCAGGAGTAGGGCATCCACCAACTTCTTAATAGCCGTGCTATGCTTAACTGGCGTGCCAGTCGCTGTGTGAAATCTTCTTGTCTTCCAGATTGATCCAAAATCATGTGCCACACCCAGGGCATATCTTGAGTCAGTGTAGGTATTAGCACGTCTTCCTTCAGACATTTTGCATGCCACTGAGAAGGCTGTCAATTCAGCGTCTTGAGCAGATGTGGGTGAGGAAAGTGAAGATGTTTGACGTACCTGATCTTCTGTAGCAACAGCAAATCCAGTATGGTACCTTCCCTCTTCATCCGCAAATCTAAGGCTATCCACAAACAGAGTGGAGTCAGGATCTGGCAAAGCTACTGCATGCACTGTTGAGAGGTGTCTTGTTTCCTCTTTCATCTGTTCAAAGCAACCATGAGGAGCAGTAGGAGAGGTATCCTCACCTATTTCTGTGTGGGATTGAGGGTATTTGTCTTTCCATTTACAGTTCTCTTGTTGACCCCCCTCTGTAGAGAGCTGATATCGATTTTTAGTGTTTCATGTTTCTAATGAGCCAGGTTCCCTTCACGAGATTTCTGTGAAGAAAACATGAGGGACAGCCACCTCCCAGTGATGATACATGTGTCTTACTTCCATGGGTATCTGGATCAGGACCGCACTATTTCCTTGAGAGTACCCAAAACAGGCCTGTCATGATGAGGTGCACCTCCACCAGTCTGAATAATTATTTTTCGTAGTGTGGTATTCCCCCTGGGAAGTGGCAGAAGAGCGTCCGGAGCAACTTTTCTTCGAAGTATGATGTTGTCAGGTAGAGGCAGAGTTGTCTGTGGACGGAAATGTCTTAGAGCAGTAAGGTGGTTTGGCTGGATACAATAGAGAAATAATATCATGAGGAGCAAGAATTATTAGGACCGGCACTAGAGGTGCCACACCACTGGGGGCTGCCATATTGGATTTGGGCACGACTTGAGCAGGTTGAGGCAGGGTAGGCGTGATCGGGGTAGGGGGTGTGGTAATCGAAGGTACATGGGAAGTGGCTGAATAGGGCGGAGTTGCGGGGTAAGGGTAGGAGAATGGCCAGGCCATTTGGGCAGGTGCCAGGGCGGGGCACGGGTAGGGCGGAGGAGATGGGTAGGGATTAAGGAGGGAGGAAGCATATAAAGGATATAGATATGGTGGTGGGGAGATGGAGGAATGAATAGCGGGTGGAGTGGGAGGAGGAGAAGGTGGAGTAGGAGGGACGGGAGGAGTAGGAGGAGGAGAAGGAGTAGGAAGGACGGGAGGAGTAGGAGGAGGAGAAGGTGGAGTAGGAAGGACAGGGGATGAGAGAGGAGGAGAAGGTGGAGTAGGAAGGACAAGAGATGAGAGAGGAGGAGAAGAAGGTGGAGTAGGAAGGATGGGAGGAGTAGGAGGAGGAGAAGGTGTAGTAGGAAGGACAGGAGATGAGGGAGGAGAAGAAGGAGCAGTAGGAGGACAGGAGATGAGGGAGGAGGAGAAGAAGGAGCAGTAGGAGGGGAGACAGACGAAGGGGAGGGATCAGTGGAAGGAGTAAGAGGAGGTGGGCAGGTAAGGGAGCAGACAGGTGATGTAGCAGTGGAGGTGGGCAGGGTGGTAGATGGGCAGAAGGGAGGAAGAGCAGACGGGAGAAATGGATTGGAGGGGAGGGTGGTAAACGAGAGGATGAGGGTGAGGAGATCTATAGGACTGATGGGGGGGGGGGGAAATAAGGATCCATCAGAATTCAATTCCAGGTAGAAATGAGGAGGCAGGTAGGATTCTCTTCCGCTATGGAGGCTGCAAAAAGCCCATTTACAACAACTATTAACTGACCCTATGCTTTCCCTATAGAAAAATAATAAAAGGCTAACATGCACATCTGTCTGAACAGGCCTCGAACGCTTCACTCCGTGGGTATCCCGCAGTGGCTAACCCACTACATCTCCCACAACAGACTTTTGCCTGTGGAGACAGACGCTATCCCTGACTCTCTCCTTTTTTCCTTTATTCATTTTTATATATATCTCAAAATATAGTTCTTACATACATCACAAATATACATTATCACAATTTTTATGTCTCGCAAAAGGGATAAAACGTATTTTACTCTTCACTGATAATGTATTAAATCATACAAAATAGACAAATAACATTGTTTTCTGCGAAATAAATGAAAAAGATAATGGAGATTTTTGTTAAGCTTTATAAATAGCTACACATTAATTTACCTTTTTTTTGTTTCCAGTTTCTGGCTGTTAATGTATTTGCTGCTAGTAACAGATGTGGAATCAATACATTATAATGCCCAAAGTCTCGACTTATATGTATATGCAATAATAAAATATCTGGGCTTACGTCAAAATTTATGTTAATCAGTTTTTAATCTTGGAGGCTATCATTATCCAATAAAGACAGATTGGAGCACACTCCCACCTTCATAGTTTATACTAGTGTTATGGTACTTTTTAGCAGTAAACCAAAATGTTTAAATGTCTATCTGTTCCTGTCCAAATTAAAGAAAATTGAATTGCGTATATACGCTGAAGTAATTCAGTCTGACACACGGAGTTCAGGTTAAAATAACTTCGAGGAAATTTATTGGCAAGTGGGTCAAGAGCGGGCTCGCAGGCCCTTTTAAGAGGCATTTTGCGTCATCATTGATTATCAAGATATCAGTAAATACACATCATTAATTGGATTAATTGTTAAGTGTCTGGATTAGTGTCCACCTATCAATATCATTAATTGGCTCAAAAACTAAGTGGTTAGCTACGTGTCCACCCACCAAGAGGTGGTATTGTTTTGGACACGGGTGGGGACAAGGGGCTCAAGCGCCATCTTCCTTAGCATGAGGTTTACTCGGTGGAAAGGGGGGCTTGAGCGTCATTTTACACAGTCAGTGATGTCAGGTCTTGTGGTCAGGTGCAAGGTCTCTTATGAATAGAACATTTCATTACTACAGTGTTCTCATGGCCTTCAAATTATACTATGTTGCGAGTTAGGGGAAATTCAGTAGTTTCTGAGTTAGTCATGTCTTTATGGAGAATACAGTCTTTGTCCATTGTGTTAGATGTGTTGGGAAATTCTGTCATGTAATGTAGTTTTGAAATGGAGAAGTCAGGTTATGAGGACAAAATGGAGGATTTGTCACAGTATTAGGTTAAAATGGAGTTAGTGCAATAATTCAATACAAGTTCAATAAAGATTTTTAATAATTCTACATCAGTCCCCCCTATGAAATGTTAGATTCTAAGAGATAAAACTTTATTTGTTAATACCAGAAGACGTGTTAGCCCAAAGGCACAGAAACCCCGTGGCCGCTAGCTAGGTGTTAATGCAAAGTGCAAATCTGTCCCTAATTCTGACCCTAATAGGTTAACCCATCGTCAGTATGGCTCTCGAACACTTCACACCCATGGGTGGCCCATGGTGGCTTGCCCACCACTTCTCCACACGGGGCCTTTACCATTCACTGACAGATGCTGTCCCTAAGCTGGTCCCTTCCTAGAACTCTCGCACTTTATCAACAAGAGGGATAGTTTGCAGCGACAAACAGGGTGAGTTGAGATCCTGGAAATCTTGGTCATCAACCTCAAGATGTGTGAAAGTGGGTGCCGCTTGGTCAACAGTCTTCGTGAGGGATTTTCTCAGACAAGGGAAGACACAACAAAAGAGAAGAGCAAAGATAAAAAGAAAAATTAGTATTGCCATACCAATATGCATTAAAGCCTTTTGCCAACCTGTCATCCAACCAAACCATCTGTCCCAGGGATCTTTTATCCCAGAATTCCTTTTCAACTCTTCAGAGAGGTCATTTAATTTTGCTATGGCTAATGTAACTTTACCATTAGGGCCTGTGTTTTCTGGGATGTAAGTACAACATGTCATAGTGTCGGGCAAAATTTTACATACTCCTCCTTTTTCGGCTAGGATCATATCTAGGGCCATTCTATTCTGGAAGGCCATTTGGGATGTGGCCTGCAATTGTTCGGCTAATTCCTGGAGGGCATCCCTGGTGTAATTAGCAAAACGCTGTTGGTTGTAATAAATGTAATTTATCCAATTTAAATTCTTGTTTGCGGTAACTATGGTAAAAAGTGATTCAAATCCTGCAGCCACTTCATCTCTTGCTTTAAAATTCATTGGGCACCCCCCTAGGCACTCCAGTGGCATCAATATAAATGTGAGGATCAAAACTTCCTTTTACTGGGGCTTCACGCTTAACCTTAGTGTGGCTGGACTCATGGGTGTTGAGGTGTGTGTCAGAGATAATATGTATGGGCATAATGGCCTTAGCCAAAGTACACTCCCCCCACCATTCCGTGTCCATTCTGGATCTTAGCTGTAAATCCCCACACAACCAGTAAATATCTCCTAGTGATCTAGTATGGTGTTGTAACAGGTGCACAGGAACAGATCTGTAGGTAGCACAATAACCTTTGGAAAAGTTACCCATAAATTTACCGATCCCATCATACATGGTGTAGCAAGTGTAATTACCTTTATATACGGTAATACCATCAGGGGGTTTGACATCTTTGGCTAGAAGAGGATACTCTGCTGTCCATGCTTGACATATGGACCTGTTAAAATTGTAGTGATAGGCAAAAAGACTCAAAACACATTTTTCTATATCTACTGGTAGAGTTAAAGGCACAGTGCCCAGATGGGGCCGGGCACCGCCACACACATAGCATGCTGTTTTGTTATGCTTGTTGGCATTATATTTCATCCATTCTAACCATAGGTTAACATCATTAAAACCTGTTTCAGCGGCCATGGTATCTTCAAAGGTGGGGTTAGCAATGGCCATCATGTCCTTAAAGGACTGGATGTGTGGTTTTAATGGGTTTGTGACCATATGAGTGGCTCCTTGCCACTCAGAAGAATTACACATATCTTTAAGGTAGAAATGCCCTAATTTATAATAGGAACCGTTTTTCCAATACATTCCCATTACATACTGATCTGCATCTGTTGGGCTTGGATGCTCAATATTTAGGATTAATTTCATTGGTGTACCTCCTCCAGGCTTTCTCAGAGTCATTCTTTGAAGGAGGGATCTACCATGGTCATCTACTTTAGATAAGGCACTTTTTGGTTTGTAACCCCAAGCAGGCCCGGCATTCCATCCCGCCGCCCCCCAATGGTCACAATTGTGCCCCCATTGTCTGTCAACTACACAAACATATGGGTCTTTTGCATGAGGGATATCTCTATAGATATTCTGGATTTGTGATGTAGGGAATGGGCATTCTACGATGTCACAATAATCAAAGGTATAGGTAGCCACGTGGGTACATGATGAATTATACCAGAAGGTGTACCCACTAACATCTTTAGTGATGGCTACTTGCTGGGCCTTAATTAGACTAATTAAGGAGACAATGTACCAGAGGTACATGGTTGTGCGGTATCTGCTTCCTCTGGGGCAGGAGACTTCTTGCAATGGGAAGCGTGGATCCAATGTGGCCTGCCGGCCAATTTGACGGAGGTTGCGGTGATCAGGAGAACTTGGAATGGCCCGTCAAATCTTGGTTCCAGGGTATTTTTCCACACAAACTTCTTGACCAGAACCCAATCTCCGGGAAGCAGGTTGTGGGTACCTGTGTCCAAATCAGGATCTGGAATTGAAGAGAAAACTTGGGCATGTATTTTGTTCAAGGCACTTGCAAGTTCAGTTACATAGTCTACTAAAACATCAGATTGAAGCTGTAACTGCTGAGGATAATAACAACCTAGTCTGGGTGCTGTCCCAAATAGAATTTCATATGGGGATAACGAGTGCTTCCCTCTAGGTGTGTGCCTAATGCTAAACAAAGCTATTGACAGGCTTTCTGGCCAGGGCATCTTTGTTTCTTGTGACATTTTCAGCATTCTGGCTTTTAGAGTGCCGTTCATGCGCTCTACTTTACCACTACTTTGTGGGTGGTAAGGGGTGTGAAAGGCTAGGGTCACCCCCAGAGCAGTCCAAATTTCTTTAGTCACTGTTGCTGTAAAGGCTGGGCCCTGATCACTTTCGATGACTTCTGGAAGTCCAAATCTACATACAATGTCTGTAAGTAGGCGTTTTGCGGTTGTTTTTGCAGTGATATTGGCCACTGGGTAGGCTTCTGGCCAGCCTGAGAACATATCCACTATTACTAGTGCATATTCATGAGGCCCACTCTTGGGCATTTGGATATGGTCAATTTGAATTCTCTGGAAAGGGTACATGGGTTTTGCTAGGTGTTTTGCAGGCACCTTGATTGGTTTTCCTGGATTGCATTTTGCACAAATGACACAGGCCCTACAGAAGCCGTTGATCAATGTTGTGATTCCAGGTGCTTCATAATACTTTTGAATGAGGGCGGCCATTAGGTCTTTTGACAGATGTGCAGGCCCATGTGCCCATTGGACAACTGCTGGGTATAAATTTCTTGGAAGGCAAAATTTAGAGTTGTTGTAATATATTTCGTCCTTTAGGACAGCTCCTTTCTTCTTCCATTTCTGGATTTCTTCAGGGGTAATTGCAGCTTGCTGTTCTCGCAGAATTCTTAGGTCAGTAGGAAGAGTTTGCAAGGTAAAGATAGGAACTTCTTCTTCTTGACCGGACACTTCTTCATCCACTTCCTGCAAATCTCTGGCCGCTTGCTTAGCAGCCTGGTCAGCCAAATGGTTGCCCTTTGCTTCATCTGTATCCAACTTCCCATGTGCCTTGACTTTCAAAACGGCCACTTCTTCAGGGAGTAGGAGGGCATCCATTAGTTCCTTGATTGCAGAGCTGTGTTTGACTGGTGTACCGGCAGTGGTAAGAAATCCTCTTGTCTTCCAAATGAGGCCAAAGTCATGTGCCACACCCAGAGCATATCTTGAATCTGTATAGATGTTGGCACGCTTTCCTTCTGCAATTTTGCATGCTGAGGTCAGGGCTTGTAATTCAGCTTCTTGCGCAGACATTGCTGGCGGTAAAGATGATGACTTGATAACTTCATCTGTTGTGGTTACGGCATATCCTGTATGATATTTTCCTTCTTCATCAGCATACCTTGAGCCGTCCACAAACAGGGTAAAATCCGGATCTGGTAATGGATTCTCCTGCACAGTCGGTAGGTGCACTGCTTCCATTTTCATCTGTTCAAAACAGTCATGAGGTGTGTCTGGGTCATAATCATTCACTATGACCAGGTCTTGAAATTCTTTTTCCAGGAAATGGCGTGGCCATGCTTCAAGAAGATCAGTTGCTGGGTATTTGGCAATACCATTTTCCTGCAGCTGTGATTCATCCATGGTGGCCCATAATTTTGCCATGGGCCCAAGATCATTCCATGAATTTGTTTTCAACTTGGTAACAGGGATATGTGGAATAGCAGTGTCCCAATGGCGGTACAGGTAATTGAGTTCTGGGGGCAGTTGGATCAGGACCACGCTATTGCCTTCAGAGTCACAGTAGAAATCTTGAGCAGATAGCTTCACCTCTATCCAGTGATAAAGCTCATCTTCATAGCAAGGTTCAGGAGTAATGTTTGGCTTGTACCACATGGTACAGAAGGCATAATCTGGGCCTTCACAGAGAGGTGTCTTTTCTTCATAAAATGTTAAATCAGGATGCATTCTCTTGATGCACCCACAGAGAAGGTAGATGTAGGTTTCATCCGTGACAAACCCATAGTAGATACCCCCCTCAGGGAGTGGAAGAAGAGTGGATGGGTTAAGAACTTGACATCTTTGTATAGAAATGTTGTCAGGCAGAAGAAGATGACATTGTAGACGCAGGTGTCTAGCAGGAGACACGTGCTTGAGCTGGACTTGGTTGATAATGGCGGAGATGTCATGGGGGGCCAAAACAACCAAAGGGTGGCCAAGGACCAGGTCTGAAGTTCTTTCAATGAGTTCTCTTGCAGCAAAAACAGCCCTAAGGCAGGAAGGGGTCCCTCTGGCCACAATGTCCAGTTGACATGAGAAATATCCAATAGGCCTCTGGCGGCCTCTTAAGTCATTAGTTTGGGTAAGGACTCCTGTAGCATGGCCTTGTCTTTCAGAGACAAATAATTTGAAAGGTTTGGTATAGTCTGGTAGGCCCAAGGCAGGAGCAGAAGCAATGGCACGTTTGAGAGATTTGAAATTATCCAGAGCTTCATTGGTCAGGCAGAATGGGTCTGACTTGAGTGCATCATAGAGAGGTTGCATAAGCAGAGAGGCTTCTGGGATCCATGCTCTGCAGTAGGAAATGAGGCCTAAGAAGGCATGAAGAGATTTTGAAGTCCTTGGGGGTGGAATGTCCAGAACTGCTCTGACTCGGTCCCGAGTGAGATGTCTGGTACCTTGAGATAGGCAATGTCCAAGGAAAATTACTGAAGGTTGGCAGAATTGCAGCTTGAGAAGAGAAGCCTTGCATCCTTGTTCTGCCAAATAGCAAAGGAGACTAATTGAACACTTTTCAGTAGTGGGTATATCATCTCCACAGAGCAGTAAATCATCCACATACTGGAGTAAGACAACTTCTGGGTGTTCAGCTTGCCATGGTTCAAGGATGGTACACATGGCCTTTGCAAATTGACTTGGAGAATTTTGTGCCCCTTGGGGCATGACAGTCCATGTATACTGTTGCATTTCATGGGTGAAAGCAAACAAGTATTGACAGGATGGATCCAGTTGAACACTGAAAAAGGCATTAGCCAGGTCAATGACTGTGAAGTACTTTGCAGATGGAGGGACTCCAGAGAGCAGAGTGTGAGGGTTTGGCACAAGAGGGGTGTCCAGGACAGTTGCTTCATTGACAGCACGGAGATCCTGAACCATCCTGTACTTCTCCGGCTCACCTTTTGGAGTTTTCTTCTTCACAGGAAACAATGGAGTATTACATTCTGATTTGCATTTCACTAGAGCACCCTTCTCCAAGAGTGCTTTGATTTGAATAGAAATGGCTGCAGCCTGTGCTGGCTTTAGAGGATATTGTGGTTTTCTTGGTAACTTAGCTCCTGGAATGAGCTTTACCACCACAGGTGGGACATTTAGGTGACCTATGTCCTCTGGGCCTGAAGACCATAACTTAGCAGGCACCTGTGTTTTTAACACATCTGGGAAATTGGACCTCGGTTCTGCTGCTTCCCTACGGGGTTCTTCTAGTTGCAGCATCAGAGGTAGGGAGCACAAGGCTGAGGTGTCTGAAACAGATAGAGGTGTAGACATTTCTACCTGTCCATCTGGAGTGAAGGTTATAGATGCCTGCAGGCGTGAGAGGACATCAGCGCCTAACAGGTTAATTGGGCATGTGGAGGATACTACAAAGCGAGCAAGCAAGCTAGTGCCAACTCGTAGTGGGGTTGTTAAAGGACTGTGTCTTGGTTGGCCATCCACTCCAACACAGGAGACATCAATATTTGACAGAAAAGATGGGTCTGGCAGGTCTTGTTCTCGTAGAACACTTCGGGCTGCACCTGTGTCAACAAGAAATGTGGTAGGCTGACCCTCAATGGGTAAAGTCACTGTAGAAAGTGGCCCCCCTTTATCCCCTGTAGATACTGCCATGACAGGGGTTAATGACACAGGCTTGCCAATGTCCTAATCATCTGGTTCCTCAACTATTGGAACCGTAGTCTCGGCCTTAGGGGCCGGGGCAGGCTTGGACGGCTTTCTGGGCTCTCTTGGTTCTCTTTTAGGTTCTGGGCAGTCACTTCTATAATGTCCTGTAGCTTTGCAATTAAAACAAGTTACATCCTCTAGTTTAGCACCCTTGAGGGCAGGGGAGGAGCGGGCCACCATGAGGGGAGCTGAACTGGGCCTTCTGGGGGTTTGGGCAGATTCCAGACCTCTAGCAACTAGGAGTAAAGTATCCAGGGGAACAACCTTATATTCAGGGCGTGCAGCAATGATTCCGTTGCGTATGGAGTCTTTGACACCCTGGACAAACGCACCTGACAGCATTTGTGAATGAATTTTGTCAGTAAGATCAAATCCCAAATCTGTAAACATTTGATACAGTCTTGCATGAAACCTTTCCACTGATTCTCCTTTGTCTTGCACAACATCAGTGAGACCAGCAGCCTGATCTGCAAGTTTGTCCTTAGCCCAGTCTTTCAATTGGTTGCAAAAAGTTACTCCGGAGGGGTAATCAACATCACTTGTAAGCAGATCTGTACTGAGGTGGTGGGCCATGCTGGGCCAATATGCATCCCCTGCTTTAATAGCACAAATGCTCAGTAAGTCACGCCAAGCGGCGGAGTAAGTCTTTTGAATCTGAACTATCCCTCGGTAAAAAGGCATAGGCTGCTTTTCCGGGTCAGGGAGAGATTTCATTAAAGCACTAGCTTGTGTGGGGTTAAAGGCAACATATTTAGGAGGGGCCCGTTCTCCCCGACCCTTATGGCTGAAGGGATCATCAATAGAACGGTGGGCCGAGACTCCCGCAGCCTCCAATGAATCCTGAGACAGCCTGTCAACCTCTTCCTCATCTATTTCTACGATCTTGGCCCTTCTACGTGATGGGATCACCTGAGGTGACAGAACCGGGGGATGGGAAGGAGTCCCAGAGGCGGGAGTCGCCATTGGGTCATAATCTTGGGATAGGTAATCACCGGGAAGCACCGGCATCAGGGGTGCTGACTGACTGGGGGCCGCCATAATGGAGGCGTGGAAGGAAGCTGCATTGGGGTTAAGGGAAGGAGCGGCGGCCATGTTGGATGTGGGCACATCCGGGGCAGATTGTGCCGGACTGGGCATGACCGGAACCTGGGGAGTGGCTTGGGGAAGGGGGTATGGATAATTTGGATAGGGCAGGGACATGGGGTACGGGAAGGGGTATGGCCAAGCCATCTGGGTGGGGGCTGGGGCGGAACCTGGAGAGGGCAGGAGAGGTGGGTAGGGATTAGCAAAGGGGGTGGGAACCTGGGCCGTGGTAGGGGCGGGCAAGGGAGAGGATGGAGAGGAATCAGTAGAGGCGGGTGAAGAAGGAGGAGCCGGAGTGGGTTCAGCAAGATTGACGGTGGCAAGGGAGGAGGGGTTAGCTAACTGGGCAGATGCAGATGGGAGGGTAGGATTATCAACGGAGAGAAAGTGCAGGGAAGGAATGGCAGATGAAATGTTAGGATTAGACACAGAAGGTGGCTTAGGGATGGATGAGGATGATGGGAGTGTTAGGGATGGAGAAGGGGAAAAGAAAGATCCATCAGAATTCAGGACCGGGCAAACGGGGGAGGTGACGGGATGGGTGTTGGGAGGATTAGGAGTGGGGAACATAGTCAGCTGGCAATCACCCATTGCTGACTGAACCTTGGGGATAGACATCCCCTGGGCGCCATTTTGGGTCGCTGGCTGAGGGAATGCCCCAGCAACACAGTTATTATGATACACAAACAATTTCACACCCTTGTGATTTATTTCTTCCTCAACCCAACCTTCTTGCTGAATAGCCTTCGCTACTCTGTACCATGCTTCAGCAGTCTTTAATAAATCTTATTTGCAAGCTTAGAAAGGATTAGGCGTATTCCCTAGCTTGACAAGCTTCGGGAGCGCCAGGAGAGGGAGTACTGCAGCTGTTGTACTGCTTTAAATAATGGTCTAAAATATTTTTATTTAGGGTATCATTAAAAATATGATCCCTAACGGAAAAATAAATGAACAAATAAAACTTAATGTACCACCACCATTATAAACACACTGGGGTGGGTCTGTACACTGAATCAGTAACACACACTGAACCTGGTGCTGTAGCAGGGATAATCCAGTTACTAGTGTTAAATTATGCACTAGAGACTTGTATCCCTCAGCATCAGACTGTAGAGAAACCTATTCATGAGGAAAAAATAGGTGACTCGATCCCAAGCAACCACTGCTGGAGAGCACAATATCCCTGTATAGCTAGAGGGACACAGAGTTGCCGCCTGTCCTGCTAAGGATACAATGTTATAACCCAACAATAGGGCTAACTGAGTGGTAGCAGTGGATTACTCCAATTACAGAGCGGACTCTGTGAGCCTGCTGCAGGAAGGAAATATCACTCCTCCAATGACAGCCCAAATCATACCAAAGGCTGACAGGACTAACTCGCTGCAGTGCTTGCCCTTTCTATATGAGGAGCAATGGTTAGGCCGCTGTGGAAGGAAAAAGATTTCTACACTGTTCAGAAAACAGTTACTGATATTAGTATACGCTAACGTCGGTTAGCAAAGGTATCGACCCACTACCCTCACCCAATGATCACATCAAAACGTGCTGGTGAATTTTAAAAGAAAAAACGTCCGTTTCGGCGCTGCTCAAGCGCCTTTGTCAAAGGTGAACCGGCTCCTGTGCTTTGCTGGGTTTAAATACCCAGACCGGCAGTGTGAGTGACCAATCACGGCGCTGGGCGTGTCATGCCCCTTGGCGCCAAAATTCCGTATGGTCCGTCATTGGTCCGTGTTTCCGCTCACGTGGGTGTCAGTGAGGCGGGTCTACGGGCGTAGGGAGAGTGTCAGTCATCGGCTGACTGAAGGAAAACTCCTCCCCCATATGTGAACGGTTTAACCATTTATGCCACCTCCACAGTCTGGTTTAACCCCCCAAATACACGGCATCATGGGTTGCAAACCCATGGTCAGTGGAGGCAAAAAGCCAATCACACTACGTGTACCGAAGGATCCTATGTTGGATTTAAGGAATGTAGGGCTGCAAACACCCTTTCTGGTTTATAACAGAGATTATACTACAATAATGAGAAAGAGTACGACTCTCTCATTCCTCAATGGATTTGTGCCGTGGTAGGCACTGCGAATCCTCCTTTCAATCATTTTGAATGGATCAAAGACATTAACTTGTTTGGGAGGAAACTAGCCCTCCATAAATTTTTTAAACTTAAAGACGATAAAAGAGCGAAAGAACTTGGGTTTAATGGTAGAGAGTATCAGTGTCTACAGGAGTTGGTGTCCCTGTTGGAAGACAATGACACCACCTCCACAGCACAATACACTGACTTGTGTCAGAGAAGCAAGTTTACGCCCAATTTCAGGGAGTTTAAGAATATTGACACATTCATTGATTCCACTACAAGTATGATCAAAACAATCAACACAGACATGCTGGCAGCACAACCGAGAGGCAACCTCTCTGGTAGAGAATGGAAAGCCCTGTGTGAATTAAAGGACAATGACAGGATCATAATCAAACCTGCCGATAAAGGCGGTAACATTGTCCTCCTGAATAGACAACACTACATAGAAATGGTTGAAACTATCCTAAATGATGACAAGACCTATAGGCTACTAACCATAGACCCATCTGCGAGATACCAGAGGGATTACAAAACCCTGCTGGATCAAGCCTTTGATAACGGCATACTGTCAAAGGACAAATATGGGGGCATCTACATTAAAAATCCGACAATCTCCACGTTTTATTGCCTGCCAAAAATTCACAAGCAACAACAAACCCTGACGGCAAGACCTATTGTCTCAGGGACAAACAGCTTTACTAGCAAAGGCAGCATTTATGTGGATAGGATCTTACGTCCGTTTGTAGAAAACTTACCTTCATATCTTAAAGACACAAAGGATACGCTTAAATGCCTTACATCGGTCACAGTACCCAGAGGTGCAACCCTATGCAGTCTCGACGTGGAGGCCTTATACTCCTCCATCCCACATGCGAGTGGTTTGGAGCACATTGGATATTTTCTGAGGAAAAGGGGTGTCGAGCACGATACGCACACTACCTTTGTGCTCGACCTACTGAGATTTATTCTCACCCATAACTTTTTCATCTTCCAAAGCAAATATTACCATCAAGTGCAGGGGACTGCGATGGGGACATCTTGTGCCCCATCATATGCCAACCTGCACCTGGGATGGTGGGAGAGTGAGAAGGTATTCACGGAGCAAAACACCGAGTTTACTGACTGTATCTATTTGTGGAAAAGGTACATAGACGACATCCTCATTGTTTGGACAGGTACCCAATCACACTTTGAGACCTTTGTTGAGAGTCTCAACAGGAACAATCTGAATCTCCGACTCACTATGGAGTTTGGTGACCAGGCACTCAACTTTTTGGACTGCTCATTCAGGATAACCCCGGACCGGGCAATTGAAACCACCTTATACCACAAACCCACCTCTACCAATAGCATGTTAAGATGGGAGAGTCACCACCCCACTCCACTCAAAAGAGGGATTCCGGTGGGCCAGTATCTCCGATTGAGGAGAAATTGCTCGGATATCGAGGATTTCAAGCTAAAAGCAACTGAATTGAGACTTAGGTTCAAACAAAGAGGATATCCAAATCGCTGCCTAAAGCATGCCTACCAACGGGCACTCAACAGTACTCGCGATGATCTACTTAAGGATGAGCCCAAATAGGACTCAAAGAAACTTATAAGATGTGTAGCTAACTATGACGCTGGATGGAATGAGGTAAAGAAAGTAATGGGTCGTTTTTGACCTCTCTTGACACAAGATCCGCATCTGAAGGACACCATCTCCACTAAGGTGTCTATTACAGCGAAAAGAGGCAAAAATATAAAAGAGATGCTTGTACCCAGTTACCTCTCCACCCCCAAAAAAACAAACTCCACATGGTTGACCGTACACGGCACGTGCCAATGTGGGAAGTGTGTTGCATGTACATATATAGCCAAAGGGTCAAAAACCCTTACCAACTATAACAACTCGGTCGAGATTCCCATAAAACAGTTCTTTAACTGTAATACCCAGGGAATGGTCTACTTACTCACGTGTAGGTGTGGCATGAAATATGTGGGCAAAACTATACGCCCATTTAAGCGGCGCATTATGGAACATGTCCACTCTGTAACATCTAAAAGAGGCACGTCAGTTGCTAGACATGTTAGAACCAACCACATGGACACCCCTAAATGTATTAAGTTTGCGGGAATAGAAAAAATCCAACTGGGCAAAAGGGGGGGAGATCTAGACCAGACCCTTAAAAGAAGGGAATGTTATTGGATTTACAAATTCGATACATTAGCCCCCAAAGGCCTCAATGAAGGCTTTACCTTCACCCCATTTATTGATTGATGACTACCCCACTGTGTATATATGTATATAGATGTGTGTTGTCCAGTCTTTAATTTACCGTTGATCCTGGTTGGGTACCGTAGGAATATAAGTGATCATTTACCTTTAATCACCCTATATGTTACATGGCAACATCTGTTTGCATCCCATCTTGTATGGGTTAGAAGTTTGCCAATACCATTCACAGGGTTCAGCAACACGCAGGTCTACTACAATTCGCAGTGCCTACCACGGCACAAATCCATTGAGGAATGAGAGAGTCGTACTCTTTCTCATTATTGTAGTATAATCTCTGTTATAAACCAGAAAGGGTGTTTGCAGCCCTACATTCCTTAAATCCAACATAGGATCCTTCGGTACACGTAGTGTGATTGGCTTTTTGCCTCCACTGACCATGGGTTTGCAACCCATGATGCCGTGTATTTGGGGGGTTAAACCAGACTGTGGAGGTGGCATAAATGGTTAAACCGTTCACATATGGGGGAGGAGTTTTCCTTCAGTCAGCCGATGACTGACACTCTCCCTACGCCCGTAGGCCCGCCTCACTGACACCCACGTGAGCGGAAACACGGACCAATGACGGACCATACGGAATTTTGGCGCCAAGGGGCATGACACGCCCAGCGCCGTGATTGGTCACTCACACTGCCGGTCTGGGTATTTAAACCCAGCAAAGCACAGGAGCCGGTTCACCTTTGACAAAGGCGCTTGAGCAGCGCCGAAACGGACGTTTTTTCTTTTAAAATTCACCAGCACGTTTTGATGTGATCATTGGGTGAGGGTAGTGGGTCGATACCTTTGCTAACCGACGTTAGCGTATACTAATATCAGTAACTGTTTTCTGAACAGTGTAGAAATCTTTTTCCTTCCACAGCGGCCTAACCATTGCTCCTCATATAGAAAGGGCAAGCACTGCAGCGAGTTAGTCCTGTCAGCCTTTGGTATGATTTGGGCTGTCATTGGAGGAGTGATATTTCCTTCCTGCAGCAGGCTCACAGAGTCCGCTCTGTAATTGGAGTAATCCACTGCTACCACTCAGTTAGCCCTATTGTTGGGTTATAACATTGTATCCTTAGCAGGACAGGCGGCAACTCTGTGTCCCTCTAGCTATACAGGGATATTGTGCTCTCCAGCAGTGGTTGCTTGGGATCGAGTCACCTATTTTTTCCTCATGAATAGGTTTCTCTACAGTCTGATGCTGAGGGATACAAGTCTCTAGTGCATAATTTAACACTAGTAACTGGATTATCCCTGCTACAGCACCAGGTTCAGTGTGTGTTACTGATTCAGTGTACAGACCCACCCCAGTGTGTTTATAATGGTGGTGGTACATTAAGTTTTATTTGTTCATTTATTTTTCCGTTAGGGATCATATTTTTAATGATACCCTAAATAAAAATATTTTAGACCATTATTTAAAGCAGTACAACAGCTGCAGTACTCCCTCTCCTGGCGCTCCCGAAGCTTGTCAAGCTAGGGAATACGCCTAATCCTTTCTATTTTTTGTATATATACAAGGGTTACCCCCTATTGAGTCCTGCAGACACACTCTAGTTCCCTCCTTTGGGAACCTAGCATTTCGGTGCTCCTTCGTTTCTATCTTTCCTTATTTGCAAGCTTGCCTTTTTTCTCTGTCAGTAACCTACGCCAGCTTTCTGGCTGCAATCTACCACATGACGGCACAGCAATTTTACATACTTTAGCAATCTTTTCAACACCTTTAACCATCTCCTCACCCTCTCTGTCTTCAACTAAATCACATGCAAGCCAGCCCTTACTGGGCTTACTCAATTCCTGTCCCATATTCTCCCCTCCCCTACACCAGCGTCCTAGATATAGGGAAAGAAAAGGAAATTTGAACAAGAACGTCTACAATGCTCGACTGCCACTCGAGGAAGGATGAGTCTCCCTCAAGTGCGTCTTCCCAAAACGTAGACTAGTCACTGAATCCGCCTACCCGGGGTGGTAGACACGGATTGGAGCGAGGTGAGAAGTGTGTGACCAATCACTTCTCTATTAAGAGGAATGGGAGTGGATAGAGTAATAATACAGAAAGTGTAGAAAAGGTAAAAAGGTAAGGAAAGATCCTTAGAGACAGACACAGGAGTTTGAATGACTCCTAATTAAACAAACAAGACAACAATACAGTTGAAATACAGTGCATGCATCACAGTTCAAATGAAATCAACAGTAATCTCTTTCTTCACTCCCGTAGTGCCCCTATAAGACCCACTTATAAGTCTCACTACCACATGGTGCGGGAGACAAGCAATGCCTGTCTGAATCCCCCTCTCCACAATTAATAATCAGGAAAGCCCCCAACTCAACATTTAGAGCCGGAGGGTTCCGGGGTCAGGAAAGCCCCCAACTCAGCACTTAGAGCCGGAGGGTTCCGGGTTCAGGAAAGCCCCCAACTCAGCACTTAGAGCCGGAGGGTTCCGGGTTCAGGAAAGCCCCCAACTCAACACTTAGAGCTGGAGGGTTCCGGGTCAGGAAAGCCCCCAACTCAGCACTTAGAGCTGGAGGGTTCCGGGTCAGGAAAGCCCCCAACTCAGCACTTAGAGCTGGAGGGTTCCGGGTCAGGAAAGCCCCCAACTCAGCACTTAGAGCTGGAGGGTTCCGGGTCAGGAAAGCCCCCAACTCAGCACTTAGAGCTGGAGGGTTCCGAAGCGCACGATGAAGCTAGCTAGGCTATCAAAGTGACACAAGAAGGATCACAGGAAACTATGAGTCTACACAGTTCCCACAGTTCCAACACACCTCTTTTTCCATACAGCCACAGCCACGAGGCTCCTAAAAGAGGTAAACAGGCAAAGAAGACCCCCAGGAAGACTTCCACAGGTCAACCCCCCTTTTTCCCTACAGCCACAGCCACGTGGCTCCTAAAAGGAGTAAACAGGCAACAGGACTCCAGGCAAATCCCCCGGGTCCACCCCCCCTTTATCCCAAAGGGGAAACAGATAAACACTCAGCCCGGGCACTCAAACTAGACCATGCCAATACAGACACACCCAGGCAACAGATAGACTAAATGCAGGTAAACAAATGAGTAACGAGACCCCGGGCAAGATATTACCTGTCTTTGATGTCCTCCCGGGAAGCAGTCACAGACACGTGGACGGGTCAATCAAAGGGGCCGGAACATACCGGTGGCTCTGCAGAAGTCTCTACCGTGTACCTGGAGGTGATCAATCTCCTTTCCTTCCCCCCGGATTCCTCCGTCCAACCACGTCTTCCTTAGGACGGCTCACCGGCCAGACATAGCCCGGGGCCCCACGTTGGGCGCCAAAGTTGTTATGGTACTTTTTAGCAGTAAACCAAAATGTTTAAATGTCTATCTGTTCCTGTCCAAATTAAAGAAAATTGAATTGCAAATATACGCTGAAGTAATTCAGTCTGACACACGGAGTTCAGGTTAAAATAACTTCGAGGAAATTTATTGGCAAGTGGGTCAAGAGCGGGCTCGCAGGCCCTTTTAAGAGGCATTTTGCGTCATCATTGATTATCAAGATATCAGTAAATACACATCATTAATTGGATTAATTGTTAAGTGTCTGGATTAGTGTCCACCTATCAATATAATTAATTGGCTCAAAAACTAAGTGGTTAGCTACGTGTCCACCCACCGAGAGGTGGTATTGTTTTAGACACGGGTGGGGACAAGGGGCTCAAGCGCCATCTTCCTTAGCATGAGGTTTACTCGGTGGAAAGGGGGGCTTGAGCGTCATTTTACACAGTCAGTGATGTCAGGTCTTGTGGTCAGGTGCAAGGTCTCTTATGAATAGAACATTTCATTACTACAGTGTTCTCATGGCCTTCAAATTATACTATGTTGCGAGTTAGGGGAAATTCAGTAGTTTCTGAGTTAGTCATGTCTTTATGGAGAATACAGTCTTTGTCCATTGTGTTAGATGTGTTGGGAAATTCTGTCATGTAATGTAGTTTTGAAATGGAGAAGTCAGGTTATGAGGACAAAATGGAGGATTTGTCACAGTATTAGGTTAAAATGGAGTTAGTGCAATAATTCAATACAAGTTCAATAAAGATTTTTAATAATTCTACATCAGTAGTATCTAAATCCTTATTCCATTTGTAAATAGTTAGGCTTATAATTTTTTCTGGTTCCTTTTCAATTAGATCAAAACATTTTGAGACCAATCCTTTAACTGAATTACCATTTGTTCAAGAAATCTTTGTTTATTAGAAATTTATTTGAGTAAATATTCTTTAAGATAACCCTTTTCTAGCATATTATCAATTTTTGTACACAAAGTTAAAACACATTTGTTACTTACACGTGAATCGAACAGACCTGGCGGGTTAAATAAGACAGTTGAGAACATTATGCATTTAACAGTCCATAAAGCTGTCTCTAGAAACATGTACTTTAAAATAACATGATGCAAAATAAACTCACGGAATTCAACCAACTTCCCTTATCATCCACCAGCCATTAATCACTTAACACGTCCAAATATTCCTCTATTCTTGTAGCAGATTCATTTTCCTAACCTCCGTAATCATATACACCAGTCTTTACTTTGCACCACGAAAGAAAATACAGCGCCTCGTGAGTGAGTCTCACCCACAATCCTCACTGCCTTATCACAAAATACAATATATATAAAGCGCTACGGAATCTGTTGGCGTCATACAATAACAATATACAAACCCTAGAAGCCTCTTATACGACACATCACTCCTTAACCATCCTATCAACTTCTATGTAAATAACAAACTACACAATTAGAATATTTTCTAGCAAAAAATCCAATTTCTAACTCTTATCAGTAGCTCTGAATAACTTCACTGAGCACATTCTCGCTGAAGGCAGACATGTCCCTCCTCCGCTAAAGAGAGGGAGGGGGGAAGAGGAATTGAGACAGAGTGCAAACAGGGGAGAGAGAGAAATGAGAGAAACTGCAGGCATGAAAGTTAACCATGTCACTGCTGTACAGTAACAAGACAGAAGGATAGTTACATTACAATTATTGCGAGCAAAGAGACACAAAAACCACAACATTTAGACAATACACCTAGGGTACCTATACTATAGCAGAAAGTAATATGGCCATGTACATATTAGAACGATGCGCATATAAACAGTAAAACACAGCAAATAACTGCTGATCCAGTCAGGTCAATCATAACACAGTAATAATCTCAGTGAAACTCAATACAAAACCCCAACCCTCTATCAGGGTGGTACCGGCTCCTAAATCGGCCAACAAGCAATACAAAAACCCCACAGCATTTAAGATTGGGGTAGGGTGGGGACCAGGGATGGTGACCGTGGTCAGCTACATTTCGGTCATTACTGACGGGATGTTGGGCGTGGTCACCTCCTGGACATAATAATGTAATAATAGGGCGCTGGCTGGGAGAACTTCCGAGTAACACAATTGTTCTAATAAACATACAATCTTAAACCTTTGTGATCAACCTCTTCCTCAATCCATCCTTCTTGCTGAATAGCTTTTGCTGTACGGACTAAATCATGGTCCAACAGCTTCCTTTTCTTTTCTGTCAGTAACTTACGCCAGCTCTCTGGCTGCAATCTACCGCATGGAGGTACGGTAATTCCACACACTTTAGCAATTTTATCAACTTTCTTAACCATCTCCTCTCCTTCTCTATCTTCTACCAAATCACATGCTAACCAACCCTTATTGGGTTTATCTAACTTCTGTCCCATCCTCCCTATACAAGGCGTCCCAGATATAGAGAAAGAAGAAGGAACAGAATGTCTACAGTGCTCGACTGCTACGTAAGAGTGGGTTCCTACGTACGTCTTCCCAAAACGTAGACTAGTCACTGATTCCGCCTACCCGAGGTAGCCGCGGATTGGAGCGTGGCAAGAAGTGTGTGACCAATCACTTCTCTCAACAAAGAGAAATAGGAGGGGAAAGTGTAAATAGTACAGAGAGTAAGATAAAAGTAAGCACAGGAATCTGTGTGACAGACAATTAAGACAACATTTTAGTGTAAATACAGTGCATGCATCACAGTTCAAATAAAATCAACAGTAATCCCTTTCCTTTACTCGTGTGGACGAAGCCACCTCCCTCAACCTCGTAGTGTCCCCGCTCGGAGAACGACTTCCACAAGTCTCACTACCTGGCGGCCACGGGAAACAGCAACAACCTCCGACCCGAGTCCCGTATAGCCTCCCTAGTTACAGTGGTTCGGACCCGTAACCACCTCTACCCTCACTCCCGTAGTGCCCCTGCAGACCCACCTGCAAGTATCACTACCACATGGTGATGGAGACAGCAATTCCTGCCCGAATCCACACGCCACAATAGAAAAAAATTGGAATGATACCAGCCTCAGCGCTCGAGGCTGGAATGTACCACCTCTCTGCAAGCAGAGAAAATAAGTGTCCAATGAGGCTAGCTAAGCTGTCAAAGCGACACTATGGGGAACCCCCAGGAAGCAGTGAGTCTACACCGACCTCCACAGATCCCCCATCCTCTTTTTCCTTACTGCCGTAGCTACCCGGCACCTAAAAGAGGTAAACAGGCAATAGAGGACCCCCAGGAAAACTTCCACAGGTCCACCCCCCTCTTTCCTTACAGACACAGCCACGTGGCTCCTAAAAGGGGTAAACAGGCAAGCACTCTACCCGGGCACAAAGCTAAGGACAAAACAATGCAAACACACCCAGGCAACAGATAGTCAACATGCAGGTAAAATAGGTATCAAATTAAAAATACAAGGTCTCTGGGCAAGTAATTACCTGACTTTGATGTCCCCTCGGAAGCAGTCTCAGACACTGGGACAGGTAAATCACAGGGGGCAGGAACATACCGGCTAGGTGCTGCAGCAATCTCTACCGTGTATTTCAGAGGTGATCAGGCTCCTTCCGTCCCCCAGGATTACCCCCCCCAGGGTCTTCTTGGACAGCTGTCCGATAGGTCATAACCCAGAGCCCCACGTTGAAGCGCCAAATTGTAATAGATTATTTTATGCAAACCAATAAGTTTGAATGACTATCTGTTCCTGTCCAAATTAGAAATAATAAAGTTGCGTGCACGCAGAAGTAAATTCACACTGAGACACGAGGTTCAGGTTAAATGAAAGAACTTCAGGAAATTTAATGGCATCTGTTAAAAAGTGGGTGCGCAGACCCTTATAAAGGCATAATTGCATCACTAAAGAAATTCAAGATAACAACAAGTAAACATTATTAATTGGTTTAGGTGTTAAGTGGTTGGTTAAATGCCCTCCCCTACTGGGTGTACCATCTTAGGTCACTACTGTCGTCATGAACTTCTCCTCCAGATTCCAGCACCATCTTGTTAGCACGAGGAGTTCACTCGATGGGAGGGGGGCTTTAGCAGCCATTTTGAGTAGTTGGCACGTTAGTCTCAAGGTTAGTTTTCAAGGCTTTTAGTAACTTCACATTTTATTAAGACTAGCTGCTACAATGTTTCACTCAACAGGATCCTAGCATTTCCTGCTGACACACTATTTCTATGAACAAAGCATTCTTATAAGACTATGAAGCATGAGGCCTAAGGAAGAAATATAGGGTATAGTTTTAAAGGGGCCTAATAATTCTACAACAGATTGACACCTGTCCTCAAAGCCCCTGATACACACTGACAAAGAGCAGAATAGAGACTGTTCCCCCTACATAGGGTCACTTGGCAGGTATGGATTAACACCTGTCCTCAGAGCCCATGATACACACTGACACAGAGCAGAATAGAGACTGTTCTCCGTCCTCAGAGACCATGATACACACTGACACAGAGCAGAATAGAGACTGTTCCCCCTACATAGGTTCACTTGGCAGGTATGGATTGACACCTGTCCTCAAAGCCCCTGATACACACTGACAAAGATCAGAATAGAGACTGTTCCCCCTACATAGGGTAACTTGGCAGGTATGGATTAACACCTGTCCTCAGAGCCCATGATACACACTGACACAGAGCAGAATAGAGACTGTTCCACATCCTCAGAGACCATGATACACACTGACACAGAGCAGAATAGAGACTGTTCCCGTCCTCAGAGACCATGATAAACACTGACACAGAGCAGAATAGAGACTGTTCCCCCTACATAGGGTCACTTGGCAGATATGGCGTGGTCATGGGAGGAGGAGGATGACTTTCACCTCTTCCCCTGTTAGATTCCCGTTGTGCTGTGACATCACCCTTATACGCTGTGTAAAGCATACTATTTAATTTGATCAGCATGGCCACTTGAGTTTTTATAGTTTTCACGCTGCTTGTAGTTTATATATGGTTCACAAAAATCAAACAAACGATAAAGTAAACATGTGAGGATTCAGAATTTTCTTTCAAACCCTTACACATTGTGTGTACGTATTTTTTGTCTTAAGTTTGTGGCTTTAAAGAGGTTCACGTTGTTTCTATGATGTGCATAACATGTTCTTGTAAATGTTTGTTAAATTTTTCCTGGAATTTAAATTTTTGAATCTGAATATCCCTGATACACATTGACACATAGCAGAATAGGGGACTGTTCCCCCTACATAGGGTCACTATGTGCCTTTTTTTTGGTTTGGTTTTTGAAGCCACAGTGCAGCACCTGCCTGAAAAATTAGGTATTGTTGCAGCCGCTGCTGTAGCAGCGCCCATAAAAATTGATGTTTGTTTCCCAGGCAGAAAGTGCCCTAAAACATTGCGGCTTGAACCCCAGTTGGTGGTAGATAAGTCACGCAAGTGAACCAGCATTCAGAGCTAAAATACAGCAGCGTGTGGACCATTTTTAGCCCAAGGCAGCTCATCTCATCAGGCCTTTTTTAGTTGAATGTATCGCCCACTGTCAGTCCCTTCGGGATCCATCCCTCATTCATCTTAATAAAGGTGAAGTAATCTAGACTTTTTTGACCTAGGCGACTTCTCTTCTCAGTGACAATACCTCCTGCTGCACTGAAGGTCCTTTCTGACAGGACACTTGAAGCGCGGCAGGCCAGAAGTTCTATCGCAAATTGGGATAGCTCAGGCCACAGGTCAAGCCTGCACACCCAGTAGTCAAGGGGTTCATCGCTCCTCAGAGTGATGATATCTGCAGTTAAGGCGAAGTAGTCTGCTACCTGTCGGTCGAGTCGTTATTTGAAAGTGGATCCCGAAGGGCTGTGGCGATGCGTAAAAAGCGACTTAATGCGAAAAATGCGACTTAAAAAGCTCTGCATGTCCTCCATCAACAATACGTCTTTAAAGCGTCTTGTCCTTGCCGGCGTGATCGTGGGAGGAGGAGGATGACTTTCACCTCTTCCCCTGTTAGATTCCCGTTGTGCTGTGACATCACCCTTATACGCTGTGTAAAGCATACTTTTTAATTTATTTTGCAAATGCTGCATCCTTTCCGACTTGTTGTAATTCGGTAACATTTCAGGCACTTTCTGCTTATACCGGGGGTCTAGTAGCATGGACACCCAGTACAGGTCGTTCTCCTTCAGCTTTTTTATACGAGGTTCCCTCAACAGGCACGACAGCATGAAAGACCCCATTTGCACAAGGTTGGATGCCGAGCTACTCATTTCCTGTTCCTCCTCCTCCGTGATCTCAATGAAGGTATGTTCTTCCCCCCAGCCACGTACAACACCACGGGTACCAGATAGGTGACAACGAGCACCCTGGGATGCCTGTTGTGGTTCGTCCTCCTCCTCCTCAAAGCCACATTCCTCCTCGGACTCCTCTTCCTCACAATCCTCTTCCAGCGTTGTCGCAGGTCCAGCAAGCGATGCTGATAAGGCTGTTTCTGGTGGTGATGGTGACCACAACTCTTCCTCTTCACGCTCATCTATGGCCAGATCCAGCACTCTTCGCAGGTCACGCTCCAGGAAGAAAACAAATGGTATGATGTCGCTGATGGTGCCTTCGGTGCAACTGTCTAGGTTTGTCACCTCCAAAAAAGGACGCATGAGCCTACAGGCATTGCGCATGAGCGTCCAGTAACATGGCAAAAAAAATCCCAGCTCCCCAGAGGCTGTCCTAGCACCCCAGTCCTACAAATATTCATTAACGGCTTTTTCTTGTTGGAGCAGGCGGTCGAACATTAGCAGTGTTGAATTCCAACGTGTCGGGCTGTCGCAAATCAAGCGCCTCACTGGCATGTTGTTTCGCCGCTGGATATCTGCAAAGTGCACCATGGCCATGTAGGAACGCCTGAAATGGCCACACACCTTCCTGGCCTGCTTCAGGATGTCCTGTAAGCCTGTGTACTTATGCACAAAGCATTGTACGATCAGATTACACACATGTGCCATGCACGGCATATGTGTGTCAACTTGCCCAACTTCAATGCCGCCAACAAATTTGTTCCGTTGTCACAAACTACTTTGCCGATATCCAGTTGCTGCGGAGTCAGCCACTTTTCCACCTGTGCGTTCAGGGCGGACAGGAGTGCTTGTCCGGTGTGACTCTCTGCTTTCAAGCAAGTCAAACCCAAGACAGCGTGACACTGCCGTATCCGGGATGTAGAATAGTACCTGGGGAGCTGGGGGGGTGCCGTTGATGTGGAGCAAGACGCAGCAGCAGAAGAGGACTCAGCCGAGGAGGTTATGGAAGAGGATGGAGTAGGAGGAGTAGAGGAGGTGGCAGCAGGCCTGCCTGCAAGTTGCGGTGGTGTCACCAACTCCTCTGCAGAGCCACGCATTCCATGCTTGGCAGCCGTCAGCAGGTTTACCCAATGCGCAGTGTAGGTGATATACCTGCCCTGACCATGCTTTGCAGACCAGGTATCAGTGGTCAGATGGACCCTTGCCCCAACACTGTGTGCCAGACATGCGATTACTTCCTTTTGCACAATCGAGTATAGGTTGGGGATTGCCTTTTGTGCAAAGAAATTTAGTCCGGGTACCTTCTACTGCGGTATCCCAATAGCCACAATTTTTTTGAACGCCTCAGACTCCACCAGCTTGTATGGTAAAAGCTGGCGGGCTAATAGTTCAGACAAGCCAGCTGTCAGACGCTGGGCAAGGGGGTGACTTTCTGACATTGGCTTCTTACGCTCAAACATGTCCTTGACAGACACCTGACTGTGGGCAGATGAGCGGGAACTGCTCAAGGCGAGAGACGGAGTGGCGGATGGTTGAGAGGGGGCAAGGAGGACAGCAGTGGTTGACGTGGCTGAAGATGCTGGACCAGGAGGAGGATGGCGGCTTTGAGTTTGTGTGCTGCTTGTACTCATGTGTTGATCCCATAGGCGTTTGTGATGTGCGATCATGTGCCTACGCAAAGCAGTTGTACCTAGGTGGGTGTTGGACTTCCCACGACTCAGTTTCTTTTGGCACAGGTTGCAAATGGCATCGCTGTTGTCAGAGGCAGACACACAAAAAAAATGCCACACTGCTGAGCTCTGCAATGACGGCATTCTGGTGGTGGACACAGCATGCGTTGATTGGCGTGCTGTCGGGCTGACCCCGGGTGCCGATGCATGCTGTCTGACTGTGCCACTAGCTCCTTGCGACGACCTCCCCCTGCTTCCAACTCGTCTCCTCCTCCTCCTCTCTGTCTCTCCATCTGAACTTTCGCCCTGTTCTTCTTCTTGCCGAACGGGCACCCACATGACATCCATGGACGCATCGTCATCATCAACCGCTTCACTTGTATCTGACAACTCAGCAAAGGAAGCAGCAGCGGGTACAACATCACCATACGTTCATGTGTGTAATGCTGCCTGCCTGAGACATATCCCTGTTATCTACATCCTCTGGCAATAATGGTTGCGTATCACTCATTTCTTCAAACGGATGTGTAAATAACTCCTCTGACATACCAAGTGAAGCCGCTGTGGTGCTAGTGTTGGTGGTGGCGGCATGCGGGTGAGTGGTATCTTGAGAGGTGCCCGAAGCTAGGCTGGAGGAGTATGGTGCGTCAAGGTACCGAGCGGAAGCTGTAGAAGATTGGGTGTCCTGTGTTAGCCAGTCAACTATGTCCTCAGAACTTTTCAAGTTCAGGGTACGTGGCCTCTGAAAACTGGGCATTATTCTAGGGCCAAAGGGAATCACAGCACCACGACCACGATGGCCCCTGCGGGGTGGCCTGCCTCTGCCTGTCATTTTTTGGGGGGATTAGTGGTACTATGCATGCAAGCTACTGTGAGACCAGATATGAGTGGCAATGTGCAATGGCAGAGGTTGGCAGAGTACACACTGTAGGCCTGACACCCGCTTGAAGACAACTAACTGCTATTCAATCTATAACAGTGAAAAAAAAATCTTTTAAATGCACGCTATAGTGACAACAGATATGAGTGGCAAAGTGCATTTGCAGAGGTTGGCAGAGTACACGCTGAAGGCCTGACACCCGCTTTAAGGACACTGACTGCTATTAGCTTACAGTGAAACACTTTTTTGCTTTTTAAAGGCACGCTATAGTGACACCAGATATGAGTGGCAAAGTGCACTTGCAGAGGTTGGCAGAGTACACGCTGAAGGCCTGACACCCACTTGAAGTGCACTGACTGCTATTAGCTTACAGTGAAAATCGTTTTTTGCTTTTTAAAGGCACGCTATTGTGACACCAGATATGAGAGGCAAAGTGCACTTGCAGAGGTTGGCAGAGTACACGCTGAAGGCCTGACACCCACTTGAAGTACACTGACTGCTATTAGCTTACAGTGAAAAACTTTTTTGCTTTTTAAAGGCACGCTATTGTGACACCAGATATGAGTGGCAAAGTGCACGCTGAAGGCCTGACACCCGCTTGAAGGACACTGACTGCTATTAGCTTACAGTGAAAAACTTTTTTGCTTTTTAAAGGGAGGTTATAGTGGCACCAGATATGAGTGGCAAAGTGCACTTGCAGAGGTTGGCAGAGTACACGCTGAAGGCCTGACACCCACTTGAAGTACACTGACTGCTATTAGCTTACAGTGAAAAACGTTTTTGCTTTTTAAAGGCACGCTATAGTGACACCAGATATGAATGGCAAAGTGCACTTGCAGAGGTTGGCAGAGTACACGCTGAAGGCCTGACACCCACTTGAAGTACACTGACTGCTATTAGCTTACAGTGAAAATGTTTTTGCTCTTTAAAGGCACGCTATTGTGACACCAGATATGAGTGGCAAAGTGCACGCTGAAGGCCTGACACCCGCTTGAAGGACACTGACTGCTATTAGCTTACAGTGAAAAACTTTTTTGCTTTTTAAAGGCACGCTATAGTGACACCAGATATGAATGGCAAAGTGCCCTTGCAGAGGTTGGCAGAGTACACGCTGAAGGCCTGACACCCACTTGAAGTACACTGACTGCTATTAGCTTACAGTGAAAAACTTTTTTGCTTTTTAAAGGCACGCTATTGTGACACCAGATATGAGTGGCAAAGTGCACTTGCAGAGGTTGGCAGAGTACACGCTGAAGGCCTGACACCCACTTGAAGGACGCTGACTGCTATTAGCTTACAGTGAAAAACTTTTTTGCTTTTTAAAGGCACACTATTGTGACACCAGAATAGAGACTGTTCCCCCTACATTGGCAGATATGGCGTGGTCATGGGAGGAGGAGGATGACTTTCACCTCTTCCCCTGTTAGATTCCCGTTGTGCTGTGACATCACCCTTATACGCTGTGTAAAGCATACTATTTAATTTGATCAGCATGGCCACTTGAGTTTTTATAGTTTTCACGCTGCTTGTAGTTTATATATGGTTCACAAAAATCAAACAAACGATAAAGTAAACATGTGAGGATTCAGAATTTTCTTTCAAACCCTTACACATTGTGTGTACGTATTTTTTGTCATAAGTTTGTGGCTTTAAAGAGGTTCACGTTGTTTCTATGATGTGCATAACATGTTCTTGTAAATGTTTGTTACATTTTTCCTGGAATTTAAATTTTTGAATCTGAATATCCCTGATACACATTGACACATAGCAGAATAGGGGACTGTTCCCCCTACATAGGGTCACTATGTGCCTTTTTTTTGGTTTGGTTTTTGAAGCCACAGTGCAGCACCTGCCTGAAAAATTAGGTATTGTTGCAGCCGCTGCTGTAGCAGCGCCCATAAAAATTGATGTTTGTTTCCCAGGCAGAAAGTGCCCTAAAACATTGCGGCTTGAACCCCAGTTGGTGGTAGATAAGTCACGCAAGTGAACCAGCATTCAGAGCTAAAATACAGCAGCGTGTGGACCATTTTTAGCCCAAGGCAGCTCATCTCATCAGGCCTTTTTTAGTTGAATGTATCGCCCACTGTCAGTCCCTTCGGGATCCATCCCTCATTCATCTTAATAAAGGTGAAGTAATCTAGACTTTTTTGACCTAGGCGACTTCTCTTCTCAGTGACAATACCTCCTGCTGCACTGAAGGTCCTTTCTGACAGGACACTTGAAGCGCGGCAGGCCAGAAGTTCTATCGCAAATTGGGATAGCTCAGGCCACAGGTCAAGCCTGCACACCCAGTAGTCAAGGGGTTCATCGCTCCTCAGAGTGATGATATCTGCAGTTAAGGCGAGGTAGTCTGCTACCTGTCGGTCGAGTCGTTATTTGAAAGTGGATCCCGAAGGGCTGTGGCGATGCGTAAAAAGCGACTTAATGCGAAAAATGCGACTTAAAAAGCTCTGCATGTCCTCCATCAACAATACGTCTTTAAAGCGTCTTGTCCTTGCCGGCGTGATCGTGGGAGGAGGAGGATGACTTTCACCTCTTCCCCTGTTAGATTCCCGTTGTGCTGTGACATCACCCTTATACGCTGTGTAAAGCATACTTTTTAATTTATTTTGCAAATGCTGCATCCTTTCCGACTTGTTGTAATTCGGTAACATTTCAGGCACTTTCTGCTTATACCGGGGGTCTAGTAGCATGGACACCCAGTACAGGTCGTTCTCCTTCAGCTTTTTTATACGAGGTTCCCTCAACAGGCACGACAGCATGAAAGACCCCATTTGCACAAGGTTGGATGCCGAGCTACTCATTTCCTGTTCCTCCTCCTCCGTGATCTCAATGAAGGTATGTTCTTCCCCCCAGCCACGTACAACACCACGGGTACCAGATAGGTGACAACGAGCACCCTGGGATGCCTGTTGTGGTTGGTCTTCCTCCTCCTCCTCAAAGCCACATTCCTCCTCGGACTCCTCTTCCTCACAATCCTCTTCCAGCGTTGTCGCAGGTCCAGCAAGCGATGCTGATAAGGCTGTTTCTGGTGGTGATGGTGACCACAACTCTTCCTCTTCACGCTCATCTATGGCCAGATCCAGCACTCTTCGCAGGTCACGCTCCAGGAAGAAAACAAATGGTATGATGTCGCTGATGGTGCCTTCGGTGCAACTGTCTAGGTTTGTCACCTCCAAAAAAGGACGCATGAGCCTACAGGCATTGCGCATGAGCGTCCAGTAACATGGCAAAAAAAATCCCAGCTCCCCAGAGGCTGTCCTAGCACCCCAGTCCTACAAATATTCATTAACGGCTTTTTCTTGTTGGAGCAGGCGGTCGAACATTAGCAGTGTTGAATTCCAACGTGTCGGGCTGTCGCAAATCAAGCGCCTCACTGGCATGTTGTTTCGCCGCTGGATATCTGCAAAGTGCACCATGGCCATGTAGGAACGCCTGAAATGGCCACACACCTTCCTGGCCTGCTTCAGGACGTCCTGTAAGCCTGTGTACTTATGCACAAAGCATTGTACGATCAGATTACACACATGTGCCATGCACGGCATATGTGTGTCAACTTGCCCAACTTCAATGCCGCCAACAAATTTGTTCCGTTGTCACAAACTACTTTGCCGATATCCAGTTGCTGCGGAGTCAGCCACTTTTCCACCTGTGCGTTCAGGGCGGACAGGAGTGCTTGTCCGGTGTGACTCTCTGCTTTCAAGCAAGTCAAACCCAAGACGGCGTGACACTGCCGTATCCGGGATGTAGAATAGTACCTGGGGAGCTGGGGGGGTGCCGTTGATGTGGAGCAAGACGCAGCAGCAGAAGAGGACTCAGCCGAGGAGGTTATGGAAGAGGATGGAGTAGGAGGAGTAGAGGAGGTGGCAGCAGGCCTGCCTGCAAGTTGCGGTGGTGTCACCAACTCCTCTGCAGAGCCACGCATTCCATGCTTGGCAGCCGTCAGCAGGTTTACCCAATGCGCAGTGTAGGTGATATACCTGCCCTGACCATGCTTTGCAGACCAGGTATCAGTGGTCAGATGGACCCTTGCCCCAACACTGTGTGCCAGACATGCGATTACTTCCTTTTGCACAATCGAGTATAGGTTGGGGATTGCCTTTTGTGCAAAGAAATTTAGTCCGGGTACCTTCTACTGCGGTATCCCAATAGCCACAATTTTTTTGAACGCCTCAGACTCCACCAGCTTGTATGGTAAAAGCTGGCGGGCTAATAGTTCAGACAAGCCAGCTGTCAGACGCTGGGCAAGGGGGTGACTTTCTGACATTGGCTTCTTACGCTCAAACATGTCCTTGACAGACACCTGACTGTGGGCAGATGAGCGGGAACTGCTCAAGGCGAGAGACGGAGTGGCAGATGGTTGAGAGGGGGCAAGGAGGACAGCAGTGGTTGACGTGGCTGAAGATGCTGGACCAGGAGGAGGATGGCGGCTTTGAGTTTGTGTGCTGCTTGTACTCATGTGTTGATCCCATAGGCGTTTGTGATGTGCGATCATGTGCCTACGCAAAGCAGTTGTACCTAGGTGGGTGTTGGACTTCCCACGACTCAGTTTCTTTTGGCACAGGTTGCAAATGGCATCGCTGTTGTCAGAGGCAGACACACAAAAAAAATGCCACACTGCTGAGCTCTGCAATGACGGCATTCTGGTGGTGGACACAGCATGCGTTGATTGGCGTGCTGTCGGGCTGACCCCGGGTGCCGATGCATGCTGTCTGACTGTGCCACTAGCTCCTTGCGACGACCTCCCCCTGCTTCCAACTCGTCTCCTCCTCCTCCTCTCTGTCTCTCCATCTGAACTTTCGCCCTGTTCTTCTTCTTGCCGAACGGGCACCCACATGACATCCATGGACGCATCGTCATCATCAACCGCTTCACTTGTATCTGACAACTCAGCAAAGGAAGCAGCAGCGGGTACAACATCACCATACGTTCATGTGTGTAATGCTGCCTGCCTGAGACATATCCCTGTTATCTACATCCTCTGGCAATAATGGTTGCGTATCACTCATTTCTTCAAACGGATGTGTAAATAACTCCTCTGACATACCAAGTGAAGCCGCTGTGGTGCTAGTGTTGGTGGTGGCGGCATGCGGGTGAGTGGTATCTTGAGAGGTGCCCGAAGCTAGGCTGGAGGAGTATGGTGCGTCAAGGTACCGAGCGGAAGCTGTAGAAGATTGGGTGTCCTGTGTTAGCCAGTCAACTATGTCCTCAGAACTTTTCAAGTTCAGGGTACGTGGCCTCTGAAAACTGGGCATTATTCTAGGGCCAAAGGGAATCACAGCACCACGACCACGATGGCCCCTGCGGGGTGGCCTGCCTCTGCCTGTCATTTTTTGGGGGGATTAGTGGTACTATGCATGCAAGCTACTGTGAGACCAGATATGAGTGGCAATGTGCAATGGCAGAGGTTGGCAGAGTACACACTGTAGGCCTGACACCCGCTTGAAGACAACTAACTGCTATTCAATCTATAACAGTGAAAAAAAAAATATTTTAAATGCACGCTATAGTGACAACAGATATGAGTGGCAAAGTGCATTTGCAGAGGTTGGCAGAGTACACGCTGAAGGCCTGACACCCGCTTTAAGGACACTGACTGCTATTAGCTTACAGTGAAAAACTTTTTTGCTTTTTAAAGGCACGCTATAGTGACACCAGATATGAGTGGCAAAGTGCACTTGCAGAGGTTGGCAGAGTACACTCTGAAGGCCTGACACCCGCTTGAAGGACACTGACTGCTATTAGCTTACAGTGAAACACTTTTTTGCTTTTTAAAGGCACGCTATAGTGACACCAGATATGAGTGGCAAAGTGCACTTGCAGAGGTTGGCAGAGTACACGCTGAAGGCCTGACACCCACTTGAAGTGCACTGACTGCTATTAGCTTACAGTGAAAATCGTTTTTTGCTTTTTAAAGGCACGCTATTGTGACACCAGATATGAGAGGCAAAGTGCACTTGCAGAGGTTGGCAGAGTACACGCTGAAGGCCTGACACCCACTTGAAGTACACTGACTGCTATTAGCTTACAGGTATCAGTGGTCAGATGGACCCTTGCCCCAACACTGTGTGCCAGACATGCGATTACTTCCTTTTGCACAATCGAGTATAGGTTGGGGATTGCCTTTTGTGCAAAGAAATTTAGTCCGGGTACCTTCTACTGCGGTATCCCAATAGCCACAATTTTTTTGAACGCCTCAGACTCCACCAGCTTGTATGGTAAAAGCTGGCGGGCTAATAGTTCAGACAAGCCAGCTGTCAGACGCTGGGCAAGGGGGTGACTTTCTGACATTGGCTTCTTACGCTCAAACATGTCCTTGACAGACACCTGACTGTGGGCAGATGAGCGGGAACTGCTCAAGGCGAGAGACGGAGTGGCAGATGGTTGAGAGGGGGCAAGGAGGACAGCAGTGGTTGACGTGGCTGAAGATGCTGGACCAGGAGGAGGATGGCGGCTTTGAGTTTGTGTGCTGCTTGTACTCATGTGTTGATCCCATAGGCGTTTGTGATGTGCGATCATGTGCCTACGCAAAGCAGTTGTACCTAGGTGGGTGTTGGACTTCCCACGACTCAGTTTCTTTTGGCACAGGTTGCAAATGGCATCGCTGTTGTCAGAGGCAGACACACAAAAAAAATGCCACACTGCTGAGCTCTGCAATGACGGCATTCTGGTGGTGGACACAGCATGCGTTGATTGGCGTGCTGTCGGGCTGACCCCGGGTGCCGATGCATGCTGTCTGACTGTGCCACTAGCTCCTTGCGACGACCTCCCCCTGCTTCCAACTCGTCTCCTCCTCCTCCTCTCTGTCTCTCCATCTGAACTTTCGCCCTGTTCTTCTTCTTGCCGAACGGGCACCCACATGACATCCATGGACGCATCGTCATCATCAACCGCTTCACTTGTATCTGACAACTCAGCAAAGGAAGCAGCAGCGGGTACAACATCACCATACGTTCATGTGTGTAATGCTGCCTGCCTGAGACATATCCCTGTTATCTACATCCTCTGGCAATAATGGTTGCGTATCACTCATTTCTTCAAACGGATGTGTAAATAACTCCTCTGACATACCAAGTGAAGCCGCTGTGGTGCTAGTGTTGGTGGTGGCGGCATGCGGGTGAGTGGTATCTTGAGAGGTGCCCGAAGCTAGGCTGGAGGAGTATGGTGCGTCAAGGTACCGAGCGGAAGCTGTAGAAGATTGGGTGTCCTGTGTTAGCCAGTCAACTATGTCCTCAGAACTTTTCAAGTTCAGGGTACGTGGCCTCTGAAAACTGGGCATTATTCTAGGGCCAAAGGGAATCACAGCACCACGACCACGATGGCCCCTGCGGGGTGGCCTGCCTCTGCCTGTCATTTTTTGGGGGGATTAGTGGTACTATGCATGCAAGCTACTGTGAGACCAGATATGAGTGGCAATGTGCAATGGCAGAGGTTGGCAGAGTACACACTGTAGGCCTGACACCCGCTTGAAGACAACTAACTGCTATTCAATCTATAACAGTGAAAAAAAAAATATTTTAAATGCACGCTATAGTGACAACAGATATGAGTGGCAAAGTGCATTTGCAGAGGTTGGCAGAGTACACGCTGAAGGCCTGACACCCGCTTTAAGGACACTGACTGCTATTAGCTTACAGTGAAAAACTTTTTTGCTTTTTAAAGGCACGCTATAGTGACACCAGATATGAGTGGCAAAGTGCACTTGCAGAGGTTGGCAGAGTACACTCTGAAGGCCTGACACCCGCTTGAAGGACACTGACTGCTATTAGCTTACAGTGAAACACTTTTTTGCTTTTTAAAGGCACGCTATAGTGACACCAGATATGAGTGGCAAAGTGCACTTGCAGAGGTTGGCAGAGTACACGCTGAAGGCCTGACACCCACTTGAAGTGCACTGACTGCTATTAGCTTACAGTGAAAATCGTTTTTTGCTTTTTAAAGGCACGCTATTGTGACACCAGATATGAGAGGCAAAGTGCACTTGCAGAGGTTGGCAGAGTACACGCTGAAGGCCTGACACCCACTTGAAGTACACTGACTGCTATTAGCTTACAGTGAAAAACTTTTTTGCTTTTTAAAGGCACGCTATTGTGACACCAGATATGAGTGGCAAAGTGCACGCTGAAGGCCTGACACCCGCTTGAAGGACACTGACTGCTATTAGCTTACAGTGAAAAACTTTTTTGCTTTTTAAAGGGAGGTTATAGTGGCACCAGATATGAGTGGCAAAGTGCACTTGCAGAGGTTGGCAGAGTACACGCTGAAGGCCTGACACCCACTTGAAGTACACTGACTGCTATTAGCTTACAGTGAAAAACGTTTTTGCTTTTTAAAGGCACGCTATAGTGACACCAGATATGAATGGCAAAGTGCACTTGCAGAGGTTGGCAGAGTACACGCTGAAGGCCTGACACCCACTTGAAGTACACTGACTGCTATTAGCTTACAGTGAAAATGTTTTTGCTCTTTAAAGGCACGCTATTGTGACACCAGATATGAGTGGCAAAGTGCACGCTGAAGGCCTGACACCCGCTTGAAGGACACTGACTGCTATTAGCTTACAGTGAAAAACTTTTTTGCTTTTTAAAGGCACGCTATAGTGACACCAGATATGAATGGCAAAGTGCCCTTGCAGAGGTTGGCAGAGTACACGCTGAAGGCCTGACACCCACTTGAAGTACACTGACTGCTATTAGCTTACAGTGAAAAACTTTTTTGCTTTTTAAAGGCACGCTATTGTGACACCAGATATGAGTGGCAAAGTGCACTTGCAGAGGTTGGCAGAGTACACGCTGAAGGCCTGACACCCACTTGAAGGACGCTGACTGCTATTAGCTTACAGTGAAAAACTTTTTTGCTTTTTAAAGGCACACTATTGTGACACCAGATATGAGTGGCAAAGTGCACTTGCAGAGGTTGGCAGAGTACACGCTGAAGGCCTGACACCCACTTGAAGGACGCTGACTGATATTAGCTTACAGTGAAAAACTTTTTTGCTTTCTAAAGGCACGCTATTGTGACACCAGATATGAGTGGCAAAGTGAACTTGCAGAGGTTGGCAGAGTACACGCTGAAGGCCTGACACCCAGACGCTTGCAGACAACTAACTGCAATTAAATCTATTACAGTGAAAACATTTTTTGTGTTTAAATGCAAGCTTAATCTATTGTGACACCAGATATGAGTGGTGGCACTGGGCAAGTGGGCACAGTATCCACTGTGAGCCTGACACAGAAGCTGGCAGACAACTAACTGCTATTCAATCTATTACAGTGAAAACAATTTTTTGTTTTTAAATGCAAGCTTAAGCTATTGTGACACCAGATATGAGTGGTGGCACTGGGCAAGTGGGCACAGTATTCACTGTGAGCCTGACACAGAAGCTGTCGGACAACTAACTGCTATTCAATCTATTACAGTGAAAAAAAAAAATTTGTTTTTAAATGCAAGCTTAAGCTATTGTGACACCAGATATGAGAGGTGGCACTGGGCAAGTGGGCACAGTATCCACTGTGAGCCTTACACAGAAGCTGGCACACAACTAACTGCTATTCAATCTATTACAGTGAAAAAAAATTGTTTTTAAATGCAAGCTTAAGCTATTGTGACACCAGATATGAGTGGTGGCACTGGGCAAGTGGGCACAGTATCCACTGTGAGCCTGACACAGTAGCTGGCAGGCAGGCAACTGCAATTACATTACATAAAAAAAAAAAGCAGACTGATGTTCTAGCCCTAAAAAGGGCTTTTTGGGGTGCTGTCCTTACAGCAGAGATCAAATGAGTCCTTCAGGACTGTAGTGGACACTGAATACCCTAGCCTAGCTATCAATTTCCCTATCAAATGAGCAGCAGCTACACTTTCCCTCCTCTATCTAAGAATGCAGCTTCAGAATGAATCTAAAATGGATGCTGTACAGGAGGTGGGAGGGTCTGGAAGGGAGGGTCTGCTGCTAATTTGCTGGAATGTGTCTGCTGACCGTGAGGCACAGGGTCAAAGTTTACTCAATGATGACGAATAGGGGGCGGATCGAACCGCGCATGTGTTCACCCGCCGTGGCGAACGCGAACACGCTATGTTCGCCAGGAACTATTCGCCAGCGAACAGTTCGGTACATCACTACTCAGGAGATGTTGCTGAACACATATTGGGGTGTTCTTTGGCAGTAACCCTTAACGTTCTCTGTACATGTATTCTTAAATTGCTATGTGTGTCAAAATAATCACCAAATATATATATATATATATATATATATATGTACATGTATGTATATATATATATATATATATATATGTATGTATATATATATATATAATTTTTTTATTTTATTTATTAATTTTTTGGCATATATTGGTGGTAAAATTGTTCCATGAAAAGAGTCAAAATACCCTGAGTTTAATTGGGAAATGCTTATTGAAATAAATGAATAATAGATACAGGACTCAGTGGAAAGGCACACAGAGATAGAGATAAAAATATGAATAAATAAAAATGGAGATATAATAGTAAAAAATCACTGATACTGTGAGTATAAATGTATCAGCTAATTAGGTCATAACCTCTTTTAGTATCTGGTAGGTGCAGTCCACAAGTGGCTGAATGGTAATCTAGTATAGGTGGATGAACCACTGCACTGCAAAAACCAATACGGAAAGGAATCTCTCGAAGGGTTAAAACATAAATATATGTGGGAAAATATAGTGCAACAGAGAGTACTATTGAAAATTTATTAGTACATGAAACTGTCGAAAAAAAGCACAGAAAATACATATATAAAAACTACAAATGTTGTAGTCCTAAAAACTAATAAAGTATGGTAGTCCCAAAAAGAGAGTGCAAAATAGAAATAGCATCAATACCAGGTAGAGCAGACTTTGGTCCGAAGATGTTGAAATCACTTTCTTGCCGGCCGGACTGAAGTGAATACGGACTTTCTCGTGCTGAGTAACACTGGACTCTAGCGGCGTGCATTCCACTGCGGCTTGTGATGCGTTTCAAAGATGCTTTCTCTCAGGAACCGATGTGTGGAGATGCCGCCTTACGCGTTTCGTGATCAAAGATCACTTCATCAGAGGATGGCATCTTGGAATCTTCAATCTGTTTTATACCCTTCCAGTCTGTTCTTGGTCGTTTTGAATTAACCCTTGTTATGCTTGCATAAAATATTGCAGTATGAAGTCTTATTTAACAAATATAATTAAAATATAGCTTATAATTCGTAAAAGATACATTTAAGAATAAATTCATGCTAAGAAGAGATAACAGTCGTAGTGATAAAAAGGACATAATTCTAACAATGAAAATAAAGATAAAAACGTTGCTGCATAAACGTATATAAAAAAATATAATAGTAACAGGGCCGCGCTACCTGTTAGGCGGACTAGGCAGCCGCCTAGGGTGCCCCTTGGGAAGGGGTGCCGCCAGGAGCGCCGGGCCCCCTCATGCTGCAGCCGCCCGAGCGCTCTGTAGAGAGCCTCAGGCGGCTGCAGCTTTGCCCGGGCTGATGCATCCATGAGGACGCACCGCCCGGGTGCAGCATGAGGAGAGGGGCTGACAGGAGGGAAGCGCTCAGCGCTACCTCCTGTCACTCCCTCACTGTAGCGTGGCCGAGCGCTGTATGGTCTGCGGGTACAGGGAGCATCTGTCTCCTGTACCCAGCCGGACTAACAGGAAGTGAACACTGAGTGTGCACTTTCTGTTAGTCCGGCCGGGTATAGGAAACAAAAGCTCCCTGTACCCGGCCGGACCATACAGAGCTCGGCCTTGCTACAATAGAGGTGGGGGGAGAAAGAGAGTGGGGAGGAGGAAGGGGGGAGGAGAGAGGGGGGAGAAAGAGAGTGGGGAGGAGAGAGGGGGGAGAAAGAGAGTGGGGAGGAGAGAGGGGGGAGAAAGAGAGTGGGGAGGAGAGAGGGGGGAGAAAGAGAGTGGGGAGGGAGGGGGGAGAAAGAGAGTGGGGAGGGAGGGGGGAGAAAGAGAGTGGGGAGGGAGGGGGGAGAAAGAGAGTGGGGAGGGAGGGAGGGAGGGGGGAGAAAGAGAGTGGGGAGGGAGGGAGGGAGGGGGAGAAAGAGAGTGGGGAGGGAGGGAGGGAGGGGGGAGAAAGAGAGTGGGGAGGGAGGGAGGGAGGGGGGAGAAAGAGAGTGGGGAGGGAGGGAGGGAGGGGGGAGAAAGAGAGTGGGGAGGGAGGGAGGGAGGGAGGGGGGAGAAAGAGAGTGGGGAGGGAGGGAGGGAGGGAGGGGGGAGAAAGAGTGGGGAGAGGGGGAGGGAGAGAGTGGGGAGAGGGGGAGGGAGGGAGGGGGAGAAAGAGAGTGGGGAGGGAGGGAGGGGGGAGAAAGAGAGTGGGGAGGGAGGGAGGGGGGAGAAAGAGAGTGGGGAGGGAGGGAGTGGGGAGAAAGAGAGTGGGGAGGGAGGGAGGGGGGAGAAAGTGAGTGACGAGGGAGGGAGGGAGGGGGGAAAGAGAGTGACAAGGGAGGGAGGGGGGAAAGAAAGTGACAAGGGAGGGGGGGAAAGAGAGTGACAAGGGAGGGGGGAGAAAGAGAGTGACAAGGGAGGGAGGGGGGAGAAAGAGAGTGACAAGGGAGGGAGGGGGGGAAAGAGATTGACATCCATCACACACACACACACACACACAATCATGCAACCCTTACACACACAGAAACACACAATGCATTCCTTACACACACTCAATGCACCCCTTACAGACGCACACACTGCATCCCGTACATACACAGAAACACACCTTGCAGCCCTTACACAAACAAACACAGATTCACACAATGCATTCCTTACACACATATCAGGACATCCCCTACACACTCCACCCCTTGTGAACAAACTCATTTGTGGAACATGAAGGTGGACCATGAGCTGTGTAAAGGGCCCCCAAAAAAGGGAGCTGCTTCCCGTTCTCCCAGAACATTGATTTTTGTGACCACAGTTACAAACAGCCTCCAGAGATCCTGTTCTACACCAGACCAGTGGTGCCAGACTGCAGCTAGAGCCCATCATCATCCTCATCTGGTTGTAAGTAGGCAATCTAGTATATTATTCGTGGCACAAATCTCTAAGTCAGGGGCGTATTAGCCGCGAGGCAAACAAGGCATTTGCCTTGGGCGGCATTTTCCAGGGGGCGGCAAAAAACGCCACCCCCAAATTGCCAGGGCAAATGCCTTGTTAGCCTTGCGGCTAACTGACAAGCCCTCTGGGTGGGCGATCTGCTGGGCGGCGCGGGCGGACGGCTGGCGAGGGAGCACTTCCTCTGAGCTGTCTGCTCAGCTCCCTCGCGCGCCGCAGAGTGAGGCTGGGAGGCGGAGCCGGAATATGACATCATATTCCGGCTCCCAGCCTCACTCTGCGGCGTGCGAGGGAGCTGAGCAGACAGCTCAGAGGAAGTGCTCCCTCGCCAGCCGCCTGCCCACGCCGCCCAGCAGCCACTGGACCACCAGGGAGAGAGGGAACCCCTCCCCCCAGCATTCCCAAAGGTAAGGAGGCTGGGGGGGGTTAAATAAAAAAAATAAAAAAGTGAGTGTGTGTGTGTGTGTGTCTATGTCTGTTAGTGTGTGTGTGTATGTCTGTTAGTGTGTGTGTGTGTCTGTTAGTGTGTGTGTGTGTGTGTGTGTATGTCTGTTAGTGTATGTCTGTTAGTGTGTGTGTGTATGTCTGTTAGTGTGTGTCTGTTAGTGTGTGTGTGTATGTCTGTTAGTGTGTGTCTGTTATTGTGTGTGTATGTCTGTTAGTGTGTGTGTGTGTGTGTGTATGTATGTTAGTGTGTGTGTGTGTATTTCTGTTAGTGTGTGTGTGTGTGTGTGTATGTCTGTTAGTGTGTGTCTGTGTGTGTCTGTGTATGTCTGTTAGTGCGTGTGTGTATGTCTGTTAGTGTGTGTGTGTGTATGTCTGTTATTGTGTCTGTGTATGTCTGTTAGTGTGTCTGTGTATGTCTGTTAGTGTGTGTGAATGTCTGTTAGTGTGTGTGTGTGTGTGAATGTCTGTTAGTGTGTGTCTGTTATTGTGTGTGTGTGTGTGTGTGTATGTCTGTTAGTGTGTGTGTATGTCTGTTAGTGTGTGTGTGTGTGTATGTCTGTTAGTGTATGTATATATGTCTGTTAGTGTGTGTCTGTTAGTGTGTGTGTGTATGTCTGTTAGTGTGTGTGTATGTCTGTTAGTGTGTGTCTGTGTGTGTCTGTGTATGTCTGTTAGTGTGTGTGTGTGTGTCTGTGTATGTCTGTTAGTGTGTGTGTGTGTATGTCTGTTAGTGTGTGTGTGTGTGTATGTCTGTTATTGTGTCTGTGTATGTCTGTTATTGTGTCTGTGCATGTCTGTTAGTGTGTGTGTATGTCTGTTAGTGTGTGTGTTTCTGTATGTCTGTTAGTGTGTGTGTGTGTGTGTCTGTATGTCTTAGTGTGTGTGTGTGTGTCTGACTCTGTGTGTGTCTGTTAGTGTGAGTGTGTGTATCTGCTAGTGAGTGTCTGTTAGTGAGTGTGTCTGTTAGTGTGTGTGTGTGTGTGTATTTAGAAGGTGGGGCGGGGGAAGGGTTGGGTGGGGGTGGCGCGGGCGGGAGGGTGGCGCCTGAGTTTTGTCCTGCCTAGGGCAGCACAAAACCAGGATACACCACTGCTCTAAGTTACCTCACATTAAAGAAACACTATAGTCCCCAGAACCACTGCAGCTTAATGTAGTGGTTCTGGTGTCTATAGCCTGTCCCTGCAGGCCTTTTAATGTAAACACGGCGGCACTGCAGCACTGGCGTTAGTTAACATGGCAGATCATATGGGTGGGGCATTGTAATGTCACATAGGGGGGGGGCGGCAAACTTTACTTTTGCCTAGGGCAGCAAAAATCCTTGCACCGGCATAGTAACTGTCATTTGATAATTTTTTTTTTTTTTTTATTCTTTATTTTTGTAGTGCGTAAGTTTACAACAATTGCTCGTGAGGTACCCCAAAGGTAATCCTCTAGAGTCTAGCACATTTCAAACATTATAATAGCAAGGTACAAGAAAAACTAGCACCATTTTTATATATATGTATGTGGTTAAGTCAGGTGGTAAACAGCCTGTGGTGAAGGAGCTTAGCCTCTGCTATGACATAGCGATTACCGTGTATTATATTATGATTATTTTGAGAATTGACAAGTGTCTACTGGTGTTTATACCGGCTGTCAGGTGTACGGACGGGTAAGCCTTCCGTTCCTCTATAGATTTTAAACATGTTGGAGCGCCATAGCGTTCCCCATTGACTAGTAAAACTGTGCCTATCGGTGTAGCAGTTACACGGCAATAGGTAGCGATCTATCACATGTTTAGCTTGGGTCTAGATCGCGGTTCTGAGCGGAGTCCTATGTTGTACATATAACAGTCGTGTGGAGCAGTAAGTGGGTGTCAGGTTGGGGCCCCCTCTGTGGCTACAAATTCAGTTGGCCCAGGCTAGGTCTCTCATGTTATACATGTTAAACACAATATTTAAACAGACGGATCAAACTAGACATAAGGGTAAGTACCGTATCATAGCGATTATATGACACCTCATGGGGAAGCATGCTGTGGAGAACCCCGTTGTAGTGATGGGCTTGCGGAGGGTGTATATAATCAAAACAAGAAATCCCAGGCGTACTGGCTACGTTGCCATCTTTGGCCTTATGACAATAAAGCTGAAACTACTTTTGACTCTTAGGGGGAGTAACAAGGCTTAGTTAAATAAGATAGTTAAACTGTGCTGGTACAATAGGGAAATATACAGTTGGTGGGTGCAAGTAAAACAAAGTGTTATTTTTATGAGTCAAATTAGGTATTAATAGCTCGGTTGGAGCAGACTGAAGAGTGGCTTGTGCTCTGTGGCCCAAGCCTGGTAATTTATGGATCCGACTAAAATAAACAAAATCCAAGCTAATGAAGGAGTATAACAATAGGAAAATAAAATGAAAAAGCAAAACTGTGGTATGAGTCACTTTTGGTCGAGCGGAAGTCAGCTGTGGGTATTCCGTGGCTGGGGTGCCGGTATCGGGTATGGGTAAACTGAGTTGGCAGGTTCCGAGCACCGCAGGTAAAAGTTCCCTTTGTTGGGGCAACAGGTGGTGGGAGAGCAGTTCCACGGTAAGTGGCGGATCAGGGCGATGTCTCGGCCCCAGTGGCAGAGGCTTGGGTATTATGCCTCCGTGTGCTCTAGGTCAGTGATGGCGAACCTTTTTGAGCCCGAGTGCCCAAACCGCAATACATGCCAACTTTTTTTTTCCTTAAAGTGCCAACACGGCAATTGCGTGTGTGTGTGGGGGGGGGGGTGCATGTGGGTGTGTGGGTGTGTGGGGGGGGGTGCGTGTGTGTGGGTGTGCGTGTATGAGGGGTGCTGTGTGTGTGTGTATGAGGGGTGCTGTGGTGTGTGTATGAGGGGTGCTGTGTGTGTGGGGGGGGTGCTGTGTGTGTGTGGGGGGGGTGCTGTGTGTGTGTTTGGGGGGGTGCTGTGTGTGTGTTTGGGGGGGTGCTGTGTGTGTGTTTGGGGGGGGTGCTGTGTGTGTGTGTTTGGGGGGGTGCTGTGTGTGTGTGTTTGGGGGGTGCTGTGTGTGTGTGTTTGGGGGGTGCTGTGTGTGTGTGTTTGGGGGGTGCTGTGTGTGTGTGTGTGAGGGGGGTGCTGTGTGTGTTTCGGGGGTGCTGTGTGTGTGTGTGTGTGTGTTTCGGGGGTGCTGTGTGTATGTGTGTGTGAGGGGGTGCTGTGTGTGTGTGAGGGGGGTGCTGTGTGTGTGTGAGGGGGGTGCTGTGTGTGTGTGAGGGGGTGCTGTGTGTGAGGGGTGCTGTGTGTGTGTGTGTGAGACGGGTGCTGTGCGTGGGGTAGGGGTGCTGTGGGGGGGGGTAGGGGTACTGCTGTGGGGGTAGGGGTACTGTGTGGGGGGTAGGGATACTGTGTGTGGGGGGTAGGGGTGCTGTGGGGGGGTAGGGGTGCTGTGTGTGGGGGTATGGGTGCTGTGTGTGGGGGTAGGGGTACTGCTGATGGTGGTAGGGGTACTGCTGATGGTGGTAGGGGTACTGCTGATGGTGGTAGGGGTGCTGGGGGGATGGTAGGGGTGCTGGGGGGTAGGGGTGCTGGGGGGTAGGGGTGCTGGGGGGTAGGGGTACGGATGTGGGGGAGTAGGGGTACTGCTGGGGTGGTAGGGGTACTGCTGGGTGGTAGGGGTACTGCTGGGGGGGTAGGGGTGCTGGGGGGGTAGGGGTACTGATGTGGGGGAGTAGGGGTACTGCTGGGGTGGTAGGGGTACTGCTGGGTGGTAGGGGTACTGCTGGGGGGTAGGGGTACTGCTGGGGGGTAGGGATACTGCTGGGGGTGGTAGGGGTACTTCTGGGGGGGTAGGGGTACTGCTGGGGGTGGTAGGGGTACTGCTGGGGGTGGTAGGGGTACTGCGGGGGTAGGGGTACTGTTGTGGGGGAGTAGGAGTACTGCTGGGGGGGTGCTGTGGGGGGTAGGGTGCTGCTGGGGGGTGGGGTGGTGCTGGGGAGATAGGGGTGGTGCTGGGGGGGTAAGGGTACTTGGGGTGGGACGGGGAGCTGTGTGTCAGTATCCCCCCTCCCTCCTTCTTACCTTTAATGAAGTGGGGGGGGGGGGCACAGCCATCCCTGGTGGTCCGGTGGTAGCAGGCAGTGCTTCCGTGTCGGGAGGCAGGGGGAGGGATCTGTGAAGCAGCTCCCCTGTCCTCCCGCGCGATGCTGTGTGGAGCGTTGCCATGGTAACGCTCGGCAACGCTCCACACAGCATCGCGCGAGAGGACAGGGGATCAGCATCACAGATCCCTCCCCCTGCCTCCCGACACGGAAGCAGAGTAGGCGCCTGCCGTTTCGGGCAGGCAGGTGCCTACTCTGCAGTGATGGCGGACCTGTGGCCGCGTGCCCACAGAGAGGGCACGGCGTGCCACCCGTGGCACGCGTGCCATAGGTTCGCCATCACTGCTCTAGGTAGTGGGCGTGCTGTCAGTTCAACATGAGGGACGGGGTCCAGTTGTGCTGGGGGCCAGGTATTGTCAGGGTTCATCCCGGTTTTGCCGGGTTGGTCGTTTGTGTGTTCAGGATGTGACCCCAGCCCGAGAGGTGTGGGCCTTGACCCTGGGTACAAAGTCCCGTGTGGCCTCGGGATTCCAGCCATGTGGGTTCGTTGGACGGAGCAAGTCCAGTGGCAGTCCTAACGCCTGCAGGTGGTGTGCTGCATCAGGCAAGTCACGAATGGTGATGACCGTTTCCCCGTGAGGTATGATAAGTGCCTGTGCTTGGCTCCAGCGGTAACTGATATTCTTCTCACGTAGTTGGGAGGTAAGGGGTCGGAGGGTCCGCCTCCAAGCAAGGGTTCCCCCGGATAAATCCGCGAAAAATGTCAGGGCCATCCCCTCGAAGTTGTATGGGGTATGTCCCCTGGTGGCCGCCATTACGGCTGCTTTGTCCCTAATGCTTTGGAATTGTAGCATTATGTCGCCCGGAGCTGCGGGTGGTGCCTTGGCAGGTATTGGTAGACGGAATATTCCCTCGATTTGTGTCGCTTTAGCTTGCTTCGGCACAAGTATGGGGTCAGGAGTCGCCTGACAAAATGTGGGAGTTCGTCTGGCGGTACCGACATCCCTACTCCCCTGATTTTCAGGTTTTTCTGCCTTTGTTTGTCCTCTAGTGTGTCAAACTTTTTCTCGTGATTGCGGCTCTGTTGTGTGAGCTCTTCAACTTTCTGCCTCAGGTCGGAGATTTGTGTTGTATGGGTCTGTGTGGTATTTTCCATCTCACCGAGACGGTCTGTCAGTCCCCGCAGGTCTTGTCGGAGCAAGGCCACATCCGCTGAGATTTTTGATTGGAAGTCCGCCATGATCTTCCTGATGGCTGCCAGTGTCACTGGAGCGGCATCGGGTGCCTTGTGTGGGGTTCCGTCCTCGCTGTTGGCTGCCGCACTGCTGTCTGTATGTGGTCTCCATCTTCCTCATCCGAAACTCCGTCGGAGAAGTCGGAGCAGCCGCCATGAAGGGACGCCATTGCGGCCTCCTGGGCGCCTCGTCCTTGCTGCCAGAGGTCCCCGATGCTTCGCCCCTGTTGGGGTCTGTCGGGCTTTAGTCTTTTCGTCTTCTTGCCCATTAGAGCTATGTTAGGGTCTTTTGGGTGCCCTTTGTCTCGGTTTTTAGGGGTTTGTTTTTATCGTTTCGCCGGAGCTCTCATATATTTTTTTTTAACCCCTTAAGGACACATGACGTGTGTGACACGTCATGATTCCCTTTTATTCCAGAAGTTTGGTCCTTAAGGGGTTAAAGGGTTTGACTTCTTACCTGGCGTCCAACAGACGCCAATTCCTGCCTCTTCTACTGATGAAGGAGCTTCCCTTTACCCTTCTGAACTCGATAATTTCGTTTTTAAAAGTGCATATATAACAAAAGATATTTGCAACAGCCCGTAGAAAAGTTCAGCAGAGAGATATACATATAAAAATTAATCTGTAATACATAATGCCAAGTAATAGATAATAAATTTAATTTTATGGATAGTTATTCGCTACAATAAAAGTTATAGAGAAAAGTAACAAATATAACGAAAATATACCATATTGACCATTCTATTTGAACTAGAAACCTCAGATGGCATTTATAGAAGTACTGATAAAGAACTGATAAAGAAATATTATGTGCTCAAACCAATGTGATTAAAGTTGATTAAATCAATATCAATTCGTCATTTAATCTTTCATTTTCTTTAGGGATCCCCACACCTGGGGAAATGGGAATAGATGTTTCAGATTAGTAAACAGTAATAAATACAATAAAATATAGAGACTTTCAATATATATAAGAGTTCTAATAAAATTATAATAATCTCCTTGGATTGTTCTTACTAAATGAATGTTTATTTTTTTGTAAATCTGTTTATTGGGTCATGAAAGTCAGCGAAGAGTTGGCTCGCAGGCCAGAAAGAAATAGAATATTTCCGGTATAAGTCAAAGTAAACATGAAAGTTCCTACATCCAACATAATGCAATTGAACATAACGTTGCAAGATCTTAAGCTCTGAATACAAGTTCCGTGTTTCCCTTCCCCTAAATGGAAGTGCAGTAGATGAGCTTCATCCTAGGATGGTGTATGAATGTATGCATATATGTATGTGTGTTTACTCGCAACGTACCACTACTCTTGGTTTTAACACAGCAGATGGTCGAGATCCACCTGATTTAAACAAAACGTAGTGTATCTGATGAACAATCGCCACCTTAGGGAGTATAGATTAGGCCGTATAATAGCAAAGGAGAAGAGACCAGTGAGTCTTGATGCTAGCTTCATATAAGTTCGAGCGAGTGAAGATAGGATGGTGGATTATGGCCGGGAACCCCGCCGAGCCGTCTGTACATGTCATAGTGTCGGAGATGTGACCTTTTCTGTGTCCTGGGGTGTGCGTGTAAGGAGCTTCCATCTGTCCTATGGCGCTTAGGTACCCTTTTCTGTTTAAGTTATAAGCCCATCATTCACCACTCCCAGGTCATGGAACCTCTACCCATTGTTTCCATGTGCATGTACCTACAGTAGTGAGCCCACTTCTAGTGCAGATGCCGACTCTTCCCCCGCAACAATCACCTGTAGCAGAGCTCGAGAGTTGCTCACTAGTCTCCTCCACCCCCACACCGTTGGATTACCCGCATGTAGCAGGTCGTATTGCTATCTGTGACCTGTCGGGGGCGACTGTCTCTGTTGTGCGTACGTGTAGTGTGCACTTGTCAATCTTGGTGTCATGGTGTCGGTACGATGAAGTAGGTCTTGTCCAGTTTGTTAAGCATCCAGGGCAGCAGGTGTCCCTGGTGGTAGCACTAGTAGTCAGGGTCCACTGTCTGTTGTCAAGCCCTAGCCCGTGATTCTCCATCTGTTGATGTAATTGTCATTCGTAAGCCGTATAGCGTCGTCTATCTGTCCTGTATTCGGCCCGTCCAGCCCCGTTCCCAGACACACTGGGCCCCGGTGACCTGTAAGATGAGGGTGAGAGAGGGAATTAGGGGGTGGGGAGCATTGGTACCCGAGCAGCACTCACCTGAGCATCCGCCTCTTGTCGGTACCTGGCAATATATAAGAACTACGGCGTCCATATTTCTGTTTGGTTCCCCGGCCTGTTATGGTGGCATGGGCTTCCTCTGCCCCCTGGATATCTTCCACCCTGCGGATCCACTCTTGTCTAGTTGGCACAGTATTCGTCTTCCAATGGGCCGGGTTGTTGGCTTTTGCGGCATTAAGCATGTGTCGTAAGATCGATTTCTTGTACACCGAGATGGGCTGAGTGGAGATGTGTAGCAAGGCCAATTCCGTATTCCAGTCTGGTATGCCACTCAGGATAAGCGTCACTGTGTCCTTGATCATGTCCCAGTAGGGAGTGATAACTCTGCACTCCCACCAGATATGTAACACCGTGCCGCGTTCCTCTTGTCATCTCCAACACACCGGGGGGAGTGATGGGAAAAATTGGTGTAGTAGTGCTGGCGTTCTATACCATAGGGATATCAATTTATAGTTCATTTCCTGATAATAGGAGCTCATAGAGCTCTTATGTTGCAACAGCATCGCTAAATCCCACTGTTGGGCGGTAAGTGTTTTCCCGAGTGGTTCTTCCCATTGCCGTTTGAATGCCATCGGTGTAGGTGGGCCTCCGATCAGCAGGTGTTGATATAGTGTCGAGATCTAGGTCGGCACCCCGGTCACAGAGTCCTTCGAACCATGTAAGGTCCCTGTGTAATCGTTCATTGTGTGGTATTGAGGCTGGAAAATTTTTCAGTTGTAGGTACCGAAATTGGAGAAGAGGCGTCCGCGGCCTATCTTAAAGCAGTGATGAGAGATCCCGTAATTTCCCGTCTGCAAGGACTGTATATATGGGTATATATTCATAGTTAGATAGCTGAAAAGAGACTTGCGTCCATCAAGTTGGCACTCGCGATGGGCCATGCTCCTGCTGGAAGTCCACCCCCTACATCTTCATTATGCGTGATCGGCATCATTGGGCTGGGTATTGGGGATACGTGCTCCTGCCCCCTCAGTGCTTGCCAGCTAAGCAGAGTCTGCAAGACAAGCCCCTCGTTGTTCGCCGAGGTGGCCTGTCTCCCAGGTCTCCCCCAAACCTTCGCCTCCAGCACCGAACCCGTGAGGCCCCTGTCCAGTACCACCAATTGTTTAGTCGTCGGTGTTAAGTGCCAATCCAGTATGCGTTGCAGTACCGTGGCTTGATGATATCTTTTAAAATCAGGCAATGCCAACCCACCTTGTATCCTAGGTCGGCACATGATGTCATGTCGAAATCCGAGATCGACCCCCACGCCATACATCACCCCCGTTTTCAGGGCAGAGAAAAAAGTCACTGGTATGGCAAGGGGTATTGTTTGCATGAGGTATAGGATCCTTGGAAGGATATTCATTTTAATCACGGCAACTCTGCCATGCCACGTGATATGTGGATATGACCAGCTAGATAGGTCCGCCAGAATATTTTTTAGTATGGGTGTGAAGTTGCAATCGTACATATCCTCTGGTTCCGTGGTCACCCAGACGCCTAGATATTTAATTTTGCCGTAACACCAGTGGAACGCGAATTGCGACTCCAAGGATCGGAAGTCCTCCGTGGGGAGTGTGACGTTCAGAACCTCACGTTTCAAAATATTAAGTTTGAATCCGGACATCTGTCCGAATCTATCGAATTCTGAAAGGAGGCAAGGCAGTGTGATTCTAGGGTTACGGACAAAGAAGAGGAGGTCGTCTGCATAAGCAGCCACTTTGTGTTGTACTCCCTGCCATTCGTAACCCATTATGTTCGGATTTTGCCTGATCGCTTGTAGGAGAGGTTCCAAGTTGAGCGCGAACAGCAGTGGCGAGAGCGGGCACCCTTGCCTGGTTCCGTTACGGATCGTGAAATCGGTGGTCGTGGCCCCATTGATTCGTACTGTCGCTCACCTGTGTACAGGGTAGATATCCACGCGAGAAGTCTCTCACCGGCAGCCTTGCCATTTCAGCGTCTCCATCATATATGTCAAGTTGACCCGGTCAAATGCTTTTTCCACATCTGTCGATAGTAGCATTAATCGGGCCCCCTGCCTCCTAGCGTGATGTTGGATGGCGAACAGTCTCAGCGTGCTGTCTCTGGCTTCCCTACCCGGAATGAACCCCGTCTGGTCAGCGTGTATCAGGTCGGGCAGAAGACGTTTTAGGCGGGTTGCTAATACTTTTGTAAACAATTTGGAGTCCACATTTAGCAATGAGATCGGGCGGTAACTGCCGCACTGTAGCGGGTCCTTCCCCGGCTTGAGAAGGACTGTGATGGTAGCCGCCACCGATTCCCTACCCAAAGTCCCCCCTCACGTATCGCGTTAAGGGCGTCAGTTAGCCGTGACAGAAGCAGTCCCGAGAAGCTTTTATAGTATCCCAAAGAGAAGCCATCTGGGCCAGGTGCTTTACCAGTTTTGGATGTTTTGAGAGCCGCGGCTATTTCTTCCACACTGATTGGCGTGTCCAGTATTGCTGCTGAGTCTTGATCTATTTTGTTCGTGACCGTTTCAGACAGGTAGTCCTGTATCTTCGTGTGATTCCACGCAGCCTCAGTTTCTCCGTTAGGCGTGTATAAATTGTAGAGTTTCTCGTAGAAAATTCTGAATTCTTCCGCGATCTTCTCTGGGAAGGGAGAGATCTCCCCTGAGGACAGGCGTATCTTGCGGATTTGCCTATGGGGCATAGGGCCCTTCAGTAGCCTTGCAAGATATTTGCCGCCTTAATTAGCATGTGCGTAATAAAAGCCTTTAGTTCGTTGCACCGATCTGAGGTGTCTTTTCAAGATATGTGCTTTAAGCTTCCTCCTGTGTTCCATTAGGTCGCCGTAAACTGCATTCAGCTGGGATCTTTTATGGCTGCGCTCTAGTGTCGAGATTGTGCGGTGTAACTCAGTCATTTCACGCATGAACGCCTTCCGTTTCTGTGAGGCGATGCGTATAAATGTGCCGTGGATCACGCTCTTGTGAGCCTCCCATAGGGAGATCGGGGAAATATCCGGGGTATCATTTTCTCGAAAGTATTGCTCCAACGCCTGATGTAGTTGTTCCTTGGTATCTGGGTCTAATAGCAGGGCCTCATTTAGTCTCCAGGTCCACCCCTTTGGTCTGTATAGGGGGGAGGCCAATTCCATCTCGACAGATCCGTGATCCGACCAGGTGGCCGGAGTAATGTCGGCCCCTAACAGGTGTGAGAGGCCCTCCTGAGAGATAATCTATGCGCGAGTATCGGTTATGAAGTGCTGAATAGTAGGTGAAGTCTTTCACCGAGGGGTGTAGTGTTCTCCAGCAGTCCACCAGTCTCAGTGCCTCCATCGATTGTCGGATGGATCTAATATTACGCTGCGATATGCAACTATGACCCGTTGAGGAGTCTAGTATCGGGCTAAATGAATGTTTAATAGATCAATTAAAAACATATATATTTCAGTTATCTGACCAAAATATAAAAATATACAATATAAAAATGGTATAACCTTAATGATGATTCATTAAAAATGATATTATGATATTATTAAAAATTAAATAAAAAATAAAAAAATATGAAAAATAAAATAAAATTTGTTTGGGATTGACGAAAATTAACTATCAATCAGTTAGTGAAATAAGTAGTATTGGAATTCATTAACTTATTATCTCAAGTTATGTAGAGGAAAGGGCATGTCTAAGGAGAAGAAGGCATGTCTAAGGAGAGAAAAAAAAAGCATCTATGTTGTGAGATGTCGTTGCCAATCAGCTTAAATAAAAATACAAATACAAATAAAAAATTAAAAATGAAAGTTGAAAATTAAAAGTTAAAGAAAGGCCTTGAGTTCAAAATCCAAATTTAGACCAAATGGCTCTAGGCTATTGAGTTGAAAGATCCATTTGGCCTAATTTTTATCAAGGGCTTTTTCAAAGTCTCCTCCCCTCCAGTGTGGGTTAACCTTTTCAATGGCATAGAATCAGGGCCGGACTGGGAAGAAAATTCGGCCCGGGCATTTTTTAATTAGAGCGGCCCACTAAAAGGGGGCAGGGCCAGATAGGGTGTGTTTTGTCATCACCAATGACAAGCACGCCCCATCACAAAGTGAGCATGTTGGTTCAATGCTCTTCCAGGGTAGACCATGCGCTGAGCTCTGCTGAAGAGCTCTGGCATGAAAAAAAGACCCTGTATTTGTTCTGCACAACGCAAACAAATTCAATAACATGCTTGCACTGTGTTTGCTTGAAATTTGTCTCTGGTGTCTCCATAGTTGGGATACCAGGAGACAAAAATGCTAGGAAAGCATATTGTGCAGTGTGTGTGAGGGTGCTGTGTGTGTGTGTGTGTGTAAGGGGTGTAGTGTGTGTGCGAGAGGGGTGTAGTGTGTGTGTGTGTGTGAGTGATGGGTGCTGTGTTTGCGTGAGGGTGCTATGTGGGTAAGGGTGCTGTGTGTGTGTGCTGTGTGTGAGTGGGTGCTGTGTTTGCGTGAGGGTGCTATGTGCGTGTGAGGAAGCTATGTGTGTCAGGGGTGCAGTGTGTGTGTGAGGGTGCTGTGTCAGGGTGCAGTGTGTGTGAGTGAGGGTGCTGTGAGTGTCAGGGGTGCAGTGTGTGTGTGTGCTGTAAGTGTCAGGGGTGCAGTGTGTGTGTGTGTGCATGAGGGTGCTGTAAGTGTTAGGGGTGCAGTGTGTGTGTGTGCTGTGAGTGTCAGGGGTGCCGTGTGTGTGTGTGTGTGTGTGCGGGTGCTGTGAGTGTCAGGGGTGCAGTGTGTGTGAGTGTGTGTGCTGTGAGTGTCAGGGGTGCAGTGTGTGTGAGTGTGTGTGCTGTGAGTGTCAGGAGTGCAGTGTGTGTGAGTGTGTGTGCTGTGAGTGTCAGGGGTGCAGTGTGTGTGAGTGTGTGTGTTGTGAGTGTCACGGGTGCAGTGTGTGTGAGTGTGTGTGCTGAGTGTCAGGGGTGCAGTGTGTGTGTGTGTGTGTGTGTGTGTGCTGTGAGTGTCAGGGGTGTCTGTGAGGCTGATGTGATGTGGGTGATTATTTCCCCATCCTCCCTGCTTACATACAGCCTGGGAGGGGGGATCCTGCTGCTGGCTTCCATCCCTGGTGGTCTTAGTGGTGAGTGAACTCTAGCCTGTGAGGCTAGAGTTTACTCCCGCGAGACCCGGAGTGTTGCCATGGCAACGCTCCGAATCTCGCAAGAGGAACCCGGCGGAGCTGTAAGTAGGAGCTCCGCCGGGTCCTCTCCTGGCTCCCTCACTCTCCCCAGCCGGCGGCCGCAGTATACTGTATGTGGGCCGGTGAGGGACATCTTTGATCTCCCCACAGGCCCGCCATGGAATGCAGCAGGGCCGGCTCTCGGATAGTGCCGGCCCTGCAAAGACCAGCAGGGGAGATCCTGTGATCCTGAGATCCTGTGATCTCCCTGCCGGCCTCGGCCCATGGCCACCGCGGCCCACCGGGCATTTGCCAGGTGTGCCCGATGGCCAGTCCGGGCCTGCATAGAATTCTAGGCCTTCTGGATTCTTTGAATGGTGACTTGAAAAATGTCTTGAGAGGTTGTGTGTCATTAGTCCCTTCTTTATATTGCGAATGTGTTCTCCTAGTCTGATCTTAAATTTTATTTTTGTTCTGCCTATATAGTGTTTCTTGCAAGGGCATATTAAAAGGTAGATGACTCCAATGGAATTACAACATAGATCTGAGTTGATTTTAAATTCTACGTCCCCTTTCATGTTTTTAAATTTCTTAGTTAGGGCTATTTGAGCTGGATTATTTAGGCAACCTAGGCATTTCTTGCATTTTCTAAAACCAACAGTCTCTTGATTGGTATTCGATAGCTTAATTTCTTTTATTGTTGGAGCTAATATGGTTTTAAGATTTGGAGCTCTTGAGTAAAAAATCTTCGGTCTGTCATCCAGTATCATACCTAATGTATTATCTTCTTTGAGGACTTTCCAATGTGTATTGAGGATATGTCTGATCTTTCCTGCTTGATTGCTGAATTGCGTGATTAAAGCTGGGGTCTCTGTCTCCAATTTGAATTTCTTACTCCTACTTTTCAAAGTCTCTTCCCTTGGTAATTTAAGAGCTTTGTCCATTGCATTAGTTAGCATATCATTATCATATCCTTTTTTGAGAAATTGACCTTTCATCTCCTCCATTTGGTTTATACAAATATCCAGTTCTGTACAATTTCTTCTTATACGCCTGAATTGTCCATATGGGATATTATCAAGCCATGCTTGTTTATGGTGGCTATCTGAAGGAATGAAGCTGTTACAAGCAACAAATTTCCTAAATGTTTTTGTACATATTCTCTCTTCTTTGATATAGATTTCCAAATCCCAAAATTCTACCGAGATTTGTGAGAGAGTAAAGGTGAATTTCAGGTTGTAAGGATTAAAATTGAGGTAGTTTTTGAATTCGTTTAGGGAGGATAAGTCCCCTTTCCAGATAAAAATACAATCATCGATGTAACGTCGCCATAGGACCAGGTTTGCACTATGGTTGGTGTTGCTCCAGATGAATTCCTCTTCCCACTTTCCCATAAACAAATTAGCGTAGCTTGGTGCAAACCTGGTTCCCATGGCGTTGCCCTCTATTTGGAGATAAAATTGATGTTGTGCCCAAAATGAATTATGACCTAGAATGAAAGCAATTGCTTGAACAAGGAAGCTGATCTGATCATTCTTCAGCTCAGAATATTTTGCAAGGGAGTGTTGTATGGCTTCACATACTTGGAAATTTTCAATTATCGTATATAACGACGTTACATCAGCCGTCACTAAGAAATAACCTTTCTTCCATTCAGTGTTTGATGAAACTTTGATAATTTGGGTCGTGTCTTTCAAATATGAAGGAAGTTGAGTCACCATGGGTTGTAGAAATTGATCAACGTATTGGGAGAGGTTGGATGTCAAAGAGTTAATACCTGAAATAATTGGCCTTCCAGGGGGATTAACCAGATTTTTATGGATCTTGGGCAAATGATAAAAAAAAACTGCTGTTTTTGGATGTCTGCACCAAATAAAATCAAATTCCCTTTTGTTTAAAATTCCTCTGTCTTTACCTTCATTTATTAGTTCCAAAAATTCTTCCATGAATAGCTTCTGTGGGTTTTCTGTAAGAGGTAGGTAAGTGTTTGGATCGCTAAGCAATTTGGTGGTTTCCTTTTCATAGTCCACAGTATTCATTATTCCTCCACCTTTGTTAGCAGATCTTATTGTTATATCAGAATTATTCATGAGTGCTTTCAAAACTTGTCGATCTTTGAAGGTTAGATTGTCTTTGCTATTTCTTTCTTTCTTCAATTTTCGCAAGTCTTTTTCCACTAATCTTTCAAAAACCCTGATATTATCGCTCTTAACTTGTTTAGGGTAAAAAATGGATTGTGGGTAAAGATCTGTATGGGTATACCCTTCCTCTTCAGTCTGTTTAGTATATTTGTTTTCTAGAGAATATTTTTTAACGGTCAATTTCCTTATAAATTTATGAAGATCAATAAAAGTATTGAATTTAGAATTTTTCTTATTGGGAGCAAATTTCAAACCTTTTTTGAGTATGTTCATTTCATTGTCATTCAATTGGTGATTTGATAAGTTAAAAACAAACACTCTCTTTTCCATTGTTTTCTTCCAAACTCGTTGAATTTGTTATATTAGATTTTGTTCTTCGATGTCTTCTTCTCTTCTTAGTCTTTTCCTTTGTGTTGGGGATCGTGGTGGGTCCCCTCTCTCTCTCCATGATTTCTTTACTGCCATCCTTGTCTCTTCTCTTTTCTCTAAAAAATCCCTATTATGGGGTGTGATAATGGATAGTTGTTTAGTCCTAGGAGATTTAGTAGAGACTTCCCTTCTATCTTTATAGGACCTTTTTTCTTTCAATGGAGTCCTGCTTTTCCATTTCTCATTTCTTATATGTTTATTTATATTTTCTGGATATGCTCCAACTTTAGTAGGAGATTGATGATGGTATTGATTGTGCTTGTATCTCCCTTGTGTGTATCTTGGGGATTTTGATCTATTTCTTTCCCTCGATCTCTCTCTATTTCTTGGGTAGTATATGGAATTGGTGGGGGAATGATGGTAGTTGTAATTGTAGTGAGATCTCTCTTGTATGTTTCTTGAGGGATTTATTTTCTTCTTTTCCATCATTCTTTCTTGATTTCTCCATAAACTCTTCACCCTATCTGGAGTTTTATTTTCTTCCCATTGGTGGTGTGTTGTCCATTCTGGTTTTCTAAAATTCTGTTTCCTCCAATTCCTCTGGATCCCTTTGTCATAATCTTCTTTGTCTCTCATAATTTTTCTTTTAATTTTTTTCTCCTATTTTTTGGTCAAAATCTTTTACCTTTCTCTCAATCTTATCTAATAGTTCTGCATGTAGTCCATTTTCAGTTTCAGGACATTTACAATTGTTCCAACTCTTTCTTTTTTTCCACAATTAGAAAGATAATTAGAAGCAAAGACCCCTTATCCAATAATTGGTCCAATTTTTTCAGTATATTTTCATCTTTCTTTTTATAAGCTAGGGGTTTTTGTAGTCTTAGTCCCCTTGGTACTATGTTATTGGAGACATAGAATTCAAAACTTGTAATATCCCACCAGATTTGGGTTTGTTTTTCTAATAGGTCTCCTAATTTGTAAATTTTCAATTTGGTACAAATTGGTTGAGGCGAAGAGGTTTGATTGTCAACCCTCCTTGTATCAATTATTTCATTTACTTTAAAAAGTTTTGTGTCATCTGCAAACACTGAAACATGGCTTTCAATGCCTATTTCAAAATCATTTATAAATATGTTAAATAGAAGCGGTCCCAAAACAGAACTGAGGGACACCACTTACCACTTTTGTCCAGCCTGAAAATTTACCATAAATGACAACTCATTGTACTCAATCCATAAGCCGATGTTCTACCCAAGAACAAGAATATTCATCTAGACCAATTTCTTTTAGTTTAAAGGCTAACCTATTGTGAGGAAGCATATCAAATGCCTTGGCAAAATCCAAGTAGATCACATCCACTGTGTAACGGATCGACGGGCACCCCGACTGGGTACCTCCGTTGAAGGATGCTCCTAGCGCTTCCTGAGGACTCCAAGCACTGCAGCAGACACCACAACCACCGAACCGGAGAAGCATATGAATGCTGTAAACAGCTGAACAGGAAAATCATACAATCCGCTTACACTCCAGGCAATCAGCATACAATCCAATTCCCCCAATAACAAGACAACACTTCTTTTTGAGGTCAAGCAGAACTGACTGTACTGGCACATACAGCCTCTTTTATTGACAATCCACAAACATAGTACTGCCCACAGGGTTTTGAAATACAACCAATCAATCTGTACAATACACACAGACACTCCCACACAAAATCCTCCCCTCTGCCTGTGATAGGATTACTGAACACAATGGGTAATATAATTATCACAGGCAGAGAAATACAGTTTTTACAAAATATTAATAACTTCCAAAATATACATGTCATTCACATAAAACATAAATTTTCAGAATTAGCATGCTTGAAATATACACATACTCAAAAATCAGGGCAATCGGTTCAGGGGTTAAAACGAAGCATGGCTTTTCTGCCCAAAACCAGTTCCACAGAGTCTCCTATCCTGGAGATAATTGGGAAGTAATCCAATTATCTCCAAGGACAGAGGCAAAACTTCATTAGCCACATGGTAGCAAAATACAATAGAATATATAAAAAAAATATAACTCCTATTATACTTAACAGAACCCCCACATTCAACCTATCCCCAGATAGCTTGGATCTGAGCGCTCCCTATATCCGAACAGCGCTCAGATACCACAAACACAGTCCAATCACCATGGGGTTAAACCATAGCAACAAGTTCCAACTGGTCTGGCAGTGTCCCTGGGACAACGCCCTGCTGGAGAACAATAGACTCTCATGTATTCAAAGGCGCAGAAAAAGTGTTTCAAAATCCAATAAGCCCAAATAATGTCTTTAAAGGGCAATACATTCCAGGGGCCATAGTCACATGGCAGGAGGCTGGCAATTAGTCTTCTCCAATGCCCAGTGGCGAGGTCGGTTTCGCCACACACTGCAACACCCTGATCTATACTTCTACTTACTTCTTCGTAGAATGCGATTAGGTTAGTTTGACATGACCTATGTTTCATAAAACCATGCTGATTATTGCTAATGAATTCCTGAATATTATCCCTTAATAGCCTTTCACATATTTTCCCAGTCACAGAAGTTAAGCTCACAGGTCTATATTTCTGGGCAAGGATTTTGAACCCTTTTTAAATATAGGAACAACATCTGTCTTCCTCCAATCCTCTGGTATAATACCTGAAACAAAAGAATCTTGAAAAATTAAATAGAGAGGTTCACTTATTTCCCCACTTAGCTCCTTAAGTACTCGTGGGTGAATACCGTCAGGCCCCGGAGCTTTATTTACATTAATTTTCTTTAACTGTCATCCAATCACAAGTTATCTGCAAGTTTTTTGCAGCAATCATTTGCATATCTCTTGCCATAGGATCCTCATTAATCTATACTGAAGAAAAATAGTTATATAAAATTCCTGCCTCTTTCTGGTCTTCATTAGCTAACAGACCCATCTCTGTTTCCAGTGTACCTACAATTTTCATTATTTTTTTTTTTTTGTCAATCTTTGTTTTATTGATGTATTATGAGTTCGTTACAGAACGGAAGAAAAGGAGAAATATATCAGTGAAAATGCACATATAGACAGAAAACAATAGCCTCGATACAATCTCATATGAGCGTCTGCGTCATTTTATGTTGTGAACGATATCGTGTTATCAAGTTAGATAGGCATATATAAGTATAATAGAGTAACATTCGATCATATTGGCTGACTATGTAAGTAAGATTAAGAAAAGTGGTTCGATTGCATACGCATTACTGTTGAGCAATAACATGAAACAATAAAAGTAAAACAATACAATAAAGCTGGTACTGCGCTTGTTAATAATATGTTTAGTGCGGCCGTGGTACGCTAGTTGTTAAAACTTGTGAGAGCATTTAAACTGTTGTGTGCCTTAACGATATCGAGACTATGGTCACAGCGCAGGTAGTGTCTAGGCATTAAGCATTGTGTGGGCAGGTCGTGTGTTTATTATAATGAGTCGAAGGACATATGTCGGTAAACAAGCTAGGTAACCTGCTCAAATCGAGTGCTATTAAAAGGTGAAGTTAAACAAGGTTAATTAGATTAACTATCAATAGATATCACTGAGTACTGCCGAAATAAGAGTGTGTGGTCACCAACAGTAGCTAAGGTTGTAGTAATAACAGACATAATAGACATATGAGCTTAACTGCACTCGTTTTTGTTAAGTGATCGGGAGTGGCATTTTTAAAGGGGATGGCCTCTCCATCATGCTGTGCACACAGTAGTAACTGTGGACTTCACATCAATATTTGCACGGTTGCTAGTTAGTAAATGAAGGCATATTCAACTTAGTGTGACAGCAGGTAGTATCTGCGAGTTATAAAGTATGTACTAATTAAATAAACATTAGTATGGTAAGAGCAGGAGAGATAACATATACATATCAGTCAGATGTGAGCACACCATGTTGGTTCTTGCAGGTAGCAGACCTGGAAGGTTGCAGAAAGGACTGGATTGCGTCCATTGTGACTTAGTAAAGATAGAGGTAAGTAGGGCATTATCGGGTTTTGGGCGCCGTAATTCTTGCCAGGGTGTTTAAAGTCCCTGTGGGCTACTCAGCCGATGCCCCTTTGTGGTAGGCCGCCATAGTTTGGTTGCCAGTGTCCAGTGAGTTTTTTGCGCACTACCCTGCGGTTCTGAGTGCCCGGTGCCTTGTCCGCTTCTCCTCTCCATCGGGGTGCAATTGTGGCCTTGTCTGCCTGTCGCGTGCTGCGGTGCGGTGAGCCTTTCGTGGCTGACCTGTTCGACCTGGTCGGCTGCTGGAGACAGGCAGGGTTTGTGATGGTTTGTATTTTCTCCGCCGTGTATGGTATGAGGCAGAGGAGGGTACGGAGGTGGCTGGTCGGCGGGGGCGAGGCGAGTCCTCCCTCCAGCCCCAGGCCGGGATCAAGGCCGACATCTTTAAACCACTGACCCGGGCTCCTCCATGGGCCGGGTCTTTCCCATAGCGGGAGTAACGGGGGGATCTGGTGGTCTGTCGCCTTCTGTGGCGGTCCTCCTTCCGTCCGTGTGGACGACGCCTTCGGGTCAAGCCCTTGGTGACCCTCGGCCCAGGTGGGCTGGCGTTAGAAAGTGCAGGCTTATTCTGGTACGTTAGGCCCGAGGGTGTTCTCTGCACCCTCCGTCTCCCGCCGCCCCGTTCACAGACTCGGGGCTGGAGGGGTTTGGAAAACAGGTGTGTCTCCAAAGTGGTCCATAGCCTTTGGAAGTGCATATGTAGCCGCCTCAACATGCGGTCTGCAGAACAGAGAGCTGGCGCACGCTGCCTGTGTGCCGTCTCAGCAGGCAATGCGACAATCGCCATTTTGGTTTGTCTGTCCGTGCTCGTTAATACCTTGTGCTGGGCCTGTATGTCGGTGCTGTGCCGCTTGTTGTGTGCAGTCGAGTAGGGACCGGGATAACCCCCTCCGGTCCAGTTGGGGGGGGGGGTAGGAGATTGCTTGCTCTAGCTGGGTACCAGGAAGCAGGAAGGTCATCCGCCTCTCCCCAGTTTTGGCGTAGTAGGCCGCAGCAGTGTCTCTTCGGTTTCCCGTGCTTAATCCGTTCCGTAGAGTCTCAGGGTTAGACGCTTAGTCCCCTCTGGGCTCTTAGCTGCCCGTCGGTGGGGTGTAATCACGGTTTAGCCGGGGTTAAGGTTGCTTTTTTTGCTTTTCTATCAGGAGCTCCAGACACACGCGTCTGCTCCTCTTGCCTGTCAGGCTCCGCCCCCCCCATTATTTTAGTGGTAGAACGTGAAGTCAACGCATGCAACTTTGTAAAGTTTGGTGTGCATGAGCAGCTGAATATGGGCTGGATGTGGCCAGCTAACAAAGAAAACATTCAGTTATAAAATGCCTGCACCATGTGTTAGAGGCATTATAGGGCTACAGAATTTGGCGCTAAATAATAAATACTATAATAACATTAAACAAACTGCAAATTAGCGTATGACCAGTAGAACCAGCTTACGTGCATACAGTAGTTAACAGACATAATTATGCCTGGCAATTTTAAATAACAATTCACTAGGCCTGTGCGGCCTTTGCCCAGAAAGGGCTAAGAGAGTGGTTACGGACAGTGAAATAAGACAGATTATCATCAATGCTAACCCCATCATATCATAGCCACATGTTTGGGCCTGACATCTTTATGACCGACATGATATTAAAGTATGTTTGAATAGGCTCGTGTGGAGCACAGAAAGGGCTAAACCAATGTAAGTGATGGACAGTGAAATAAGACAGATTATTAACAGGTAGTACCATACAACCAGTTGTAAAGGCCCAAGTTTGGGTCTGACATACATTTAGGTTTCAAACAAGCTTTATTTGTGTCTTCAGGTTAAATTACAGCAGGGTGGCAAGTATATAACGTAATAGACACGCAGGTCTCATGTAAACCCAAATAACAGTAATATGAAGCATAGGATAAACAAGTGCCATTGCCATGAAGTCTGGTATAAAGCTGTTGTCAAGACAAGCATGAATTGTCACCATGTGGCCTAACTGGCTTGGGTTTAGTCTGCGTTTAAGTTTAAATCGGCTTCATTCAACACAGACATTTCAGAGCGTGTCCTGAACGATGTACAATAACAGGTAACTTTAGATTTAACAGGTAATCATAATATAGGAGATATGCAGTTCCCAGCAAATATTGTATGGATAACAATTGGGAAACGATGTGTATTATAAAGGAATGGTGTGAGAACATGTTGAACCCGTCAGAGTAGACATATGGGTGACCAAGGTGTGGCGTAAATAATAGGTAGTCTTACAGGTCGTATGTTATGTCAGCCTGTAGGGCATCCGCCTATGGATCACATTTCCAATAAGGCGGTTGTGATAGTCAAGCCATATTTAGTGGTCAGTTGCTGTGTAAGAGTGTTCCATGTTCGTGCTTTGTGATACCGTGGTCGAGGTGCGTGTCTCTAGTCTGGTGAGTGAATGCAAGTGTGTGAAGCATCCGTTAGTAATCTCGGGTTGTATCGAGCTACTTCTGTTACTCGAGTAAGTCATGGATCGTTGTCCGAGTACTTGAGTGAGAAATAGAAGGGGGTGGGTGGGTAGGGGTTCCATTGCCCGTGTCCTTGGCATCGCGTGAATTGCAACATAGCTCAATCTCCATTCAGAGGGGGTGCGGGGTTCCTCGGGTCCGCAGACGATCGTCTCTGTCTGAGCTTTGGTCTGCAACATAGAGTAGCCACGGGCGCCATTCTTGTCTTCGAGACCCATAAGGGTGGCCTGTATCGATTCTGCTCTATAGATCTCTTCAACTCATTCCGTCCATTGCGTTATTGTGGGGATAGTCGTCTGTTTCCAGTATAGTGGAATAAGCGCTTTGGCCGCGTTTAGTAGGTGTCTACGAATGCTTCTCCTGTATGCCCCTATAGGGTCTGGTGTGGAATGTAGGAGGGCCGCCTCCGCGGTTAGGATTTCTTCCGTTCCCAAGATTTCCCTTATTTTCCATTGTACTTCTTCCCAGAATGGTTTAATGAGTGGGCAGTCCCACCATATGTGTAGTGGCGAACCTCGGTCATCCTCACATCTCCAGCATGTGTCCGGTATAGTCGGGAATATCCTGTGTAGGCTATCAGGCATTCTGTACCAAAATGAGAGAAGTTTATAGTTGGTTTCTTGATATTGGGAACTCGACGAACATTTATGGTGCAGTATGAGGATCTTATCCCATTGTGCAGCGGTGAAGGATGTATCGAGCATGCGCTCCCAGCGTCTGCGGAACTGGTAATTGTTGGTGAGGTGTCCCACTAGCATGTGTTGGTACAGTAGTGAAATCATCTTATCTAGGGTAGTTTTGGTATCGCAGAGTGTTTCGAACCATGTTAAGTCCCGATGTAGCGTTTCCCTGCCCGGGAGTGTCTGATAGTACGATCTGAGCTGCATGTAACGGAAGGTCTGTAGGCTGGTGGGTTGGGTGCCCTCTAATAGTTCCCTCAGGGGGATTATGCCTGTGTTGAAAAGATTCTCCCTCTCCCAGGAAGGTCAGCGCCGTCATCGGCAGACCCCCTCCTATCAGAGGATTATGTTGGATCTGAGTCATCGGGCTCGGCGTTGAAGACACATGTGGTGCTCTCTTGATGGTATCCCACGTTTTCAGTGTCTGCGCTACAGTGGAGGTCGGTTCCAGAATCGCACGTGGCAACCTCCTCGAGTTCCAGATGGATGTCAGGAAGGAGGGGCCTATATGGGCCTTGTCTAGGTCGACCCATTGTTTGTGTGCCGGTTGGGAATGCCATTCCAGTACACGCTGTAGGACTGTCGCATGATGGTATTTGCGTAAGTCAGGGAGCGCCAGTCCCCCCGTGTTCGGGGCAAGCATAAGACTTCTTGTCGGAGCTGTGCCTGTTTCCCGTTCCAAACGAACTTCACCATCGCAGATCGAAGTGATGCAAAATATGCAGTCGGTAGGGCTTGCGGGATTGTCTGGTATAGGTATAGTAGTCTCGGTAAAATATTCATCTTTAATATTGCAATCCGCCCGAACCATGATATGTGGGGGTACGCCCATGTTTTCAGATCCTTTTGTATTTGTTGCATCAGCGGTACAAAGTTCGTTCGGTACATGTCACCTAGGTCTCTGTTCAGTGTTATGCCTAGGTATCGCATGCGGTTTGCGCACCATCGTAATGGGAACTGTTGTTTCAACGCGTTTACCTGGGTAGACGGTGTGTTAATGTTGAGTACTTCGCATTTGTTCATGTTCAGTTTGAATCCCGAGACCTCTCCATAGGCTGTGATCATGGTGACTAGGCGGGGCATCGTCGCTTCCGGTTCTGTGATAAAAAATAGGAGGTAATCTGCGTATGCAGCTACCTTGTGTGCTGTAACGCCGTTTTTGAAGCCCAGGACGTCTTCTGATTTGCGCACTGCCTCTAGGAACGGTTCAAGAGCCAGGGCAAAGAGCATGGGGGAGAGTGGGCATCCCTGTCTCGTCCCGTTGTGAATCTGGAAGGAATCGGTAAGTGCCCCGTTCACTTTCACCTGAGCGTTGGGGCAGCGGTATAGTGCATCAATCCATTTCAGCATGTTTCCTGCGAAACCCATTTCTCGAAGTGTGGTCATAAGGAACGTCCAGTCGACCCGGTCGAACGCTTTTTCCGCATCCGTGGACAGTAGTAGGAGCTTGTCGTTCGACCTCGTCACCAGGTGCTGAATGGACTGTACTCTAAGGGTGCTGTCCCTTGCCTCCCTTCCAGGGATGAACCCCGTCTGGTATGCGTGGACCAGTGTTGGGAGTATATCCCCAATTCTGGTGGAGAGGATTTTGGTAAAAAGCTTCACATCTACATTCAGCAGTGAGATTGGTCTGTAGCTGCTGCATTGTTCGGGGTCCTTCCCCGGTTTCGGGAGGACCGTTATAGTCACTGCCAGAGACTCGTGATGAAACTGGGCACCGTTTATCAGGGCGTTGAACGCGTTGGTGAGATTCGGGAGCAATATAGATCGGAATTTCTTATAGTAGTCTAAAGTGAAGCCATCAGGGCCCGGTGCACGGCCCGTCTTGGCAGCCTTGATCGCTCCCGCCACTTCTGCTTCTGTGATCGGTGCATCCAACAACTCTGATTCCCCTTGCTGCAGCCATGCCCCCACGTGTGACGCGATGTAGTCCCGTATTTTGTCCAATCTGTGTGCTATTGCATCCGGGAGTGTCGGTCCAGGGATGTTATACAACGAGGCGTAGAATGAGCGAAATTCGGAAGCTATTTTATCCGGGAATTGCATGGTTGTGCCATCTGGTAGTCGTAGTTTATGGACCTGGGTCATGCTCTGAGGTCCCTTTAGCATTTTGCCCAGCAGCCTCCCCCTTGTTCTCAGGGACTGAGGGTAGTGGTGGTGTGGAGACAGGCTCAGGGACTGAGGGAAGGGGTGTTGTGGAGACAGGCTCAGGGACTGAGGGTAGTGGTGTTGTGGAGACAGGCTCAGGGACTGAGGGAAGTGGTGTTGTGGAGACAGGCTCAGGGACTGAGGGAAGTGGTGTTGTGGAGACAGGCTCAGGGACTGAGGGTAGTGGTGTTGTGGAGACAGGCTCAGGGACTGAGGGTAGTGGTGTTGTGGAGACAGGCTCAGGGACTGAGGGTAGTGGTGGTGTGGAGACAGGCTCAGGGACTGAGGGTAGTGGTGGTGTGGAGACAGGCTCAGGGACTGAGGGTAGTGGTGGTATGGAGACAGGCTCAGGGACTGAGGGTAGTGGTGGTGTGGAGACAGGCTCAGGGACTGAGGGTAGTGGTGGTTTGGAGACAGGCTCAGGGACTGAGGGTAGTGGTGGTGTGGAGACAGGCTCAGGGACTGAGGGTAGTGGTGGTGTGGAGACAGGCTTGCAGACTATGGTGAGGCCTAATAGAAAGCAATTTTTGTTGGGGGGTTCTATCATAAGAGTTTGTCATGCATTAACTATAATATCCCCTTACTTCCTGGTTCCACGGAGCTTAGCCACACCCCTTCATGACCCGGTCTCCCTATTTAATCTGACCGCACCAGCTGATCGAGGCTGGATTAATGAACTACGTTCTGTACTCACGAACCGGCTGCAACTTAGTTGTGAAAACCTGCTGTTACCGGACCGGAATAGAAGACTTCAAGTTCCCTTCGCCTCTCCTCATCCACGGCTAAAGCTGAACTCTATCCATGCAGGATAATCTGCCTCTGAGGAATCTCGGGAACCAGTGTTCTATAAGCCGGAAGCTAAGTAAAACTTCTCTGATAAACGTTGCATCTAAAGCTGTTATTTCCTGTCTCCAAAGTCCTTCGTTAAAGCCAACCGTTACAGCTAACTTCAACACATACTTGTCTCAGTTAGCTGCATCTATCTTTCTTCAGTTAAAGTCTATGGAACAGCTATTGTAACTTCTTATCATCTAATTAATTAATACTACTAAAGGACTCTTGCTGCTTCAGTTCCGTTTACTCCTTAAAGCTACAGTGCATATAACTGTGGACTTCATTTATCGTTTAATACTTAATGCTACAGTACCTGTATATTGGAATTAAAGTCAATACCAATTACTCCTAATAAATATTCGAACTATAAGAAATCTGCAGTTGTGTTCCTTCATATGAAATGTTTAAACGTGACAGATTAATCCAGCCTTTGTAATGGATCCAGCAGATTTCGATTCTACTATAGCTACGCTGCATCAAAGAGTTGATACACTAGTCCAAGGTATGCAAGAACTGCAAGTTACTCACGAAAGACTTTTCACCTATGTCAGAGATTTACAAACTCATACTCCCCATACTACTCTGCACTCGGCTAGCGATCCTGCTGTATGTAACCCTGAAAAATTCTATGGTGATCGTTCCAAATATAAGGAGTTTTTTTATTCCTGCAAACTATTGATTGCTTTAAAACCTAGAGCTTATCCCACAGAAAGATCTAAGGTTTTTTCAGTTATTTCCTTTCTAAGAGGTGAACCTATGTTCTGGGCCCATACCTTTTTAGACAATGATGACCCCATCTTAGGCTCACTGGATGAATTTTTTGAAGCCATGTCTCTTCTCTATGAAGATCCTAACAAACAAGCTACAGCTGATTTAACAATCAGAACACTACAGCAAAGAAATAGACCCGTTGAAGATTATATTGCTGAATTCAAAAGATGGGCTGTAGAAACGCAATGGAATGACATCACATTGCGCAACCAATTTCGACTTGGGTTATCTGAAGCTGTAAAAGACGAATTATCTAGAACAGAACTTCCTACTACTTTGAACGCTCTAATTCACTTATCAATCAGCATTGACAGAAGATTAAGAGAAAGAAAGGCAGAAAAGGCCCTTTTACATTCTAAAGACCGCAAACCTTTCACTCCCTCAAAAGCTCCAGAAAAGACTTCCTTACCAAGTGAACCTATGGAAATAGGGGTAATACGAAGTCCTCTTACTCCTGCAGAGAAGAACCGAAGACGTCAATTAAACCTATGGCAGAATTCGCATACAATAACTCTTTTCATACCAGCAGTAAAATGACTCCATTTCTATCCAATTATGGATTTCATCCTTCCTCATTTCCTGCTCAGACAAGTTCTTCATCTAATCTCTCCGATTCGAATCAAATCTCTCATATGTCCTCTTTATTCAAAAAATTGCATGACAATCTTGAATTGGCCTCCTCCACTCAAAAGAAGTTTTTTGATACAAAACGACAACCTTCACCTTCTTATCAAATCGGTGATCTTGTCTGGCTTTCCTCAAAGAACATTTCTACAAACCGTCCATCAAAGAAGTTAAGTTCTCTTTTCCTTGGTCCTTTTCCAATACTATCGATTATCAACCGTAATGTTGTTAAATTGAAACTTCCACCTACTTTAAAGCTACATCCTGTTTTTCATGTGTCATTGCTGAAGCCTCATCATCCTGACCCTTTCCAAAGGAATGTCACTACTTCTCCTGACCCTATACTGGTCCAGGGTGAAGAAGAATACGAGATTCAAAGTATACTGGATTCAAGGTTCCATCGTGGCTCCTTACAATATCTCATCAGATGGAAAGGATATGGAGTTGATGAAGATACATGGGAAAACTCCTCTGACGTTCATGCTGACAAATTAGTTTCCCAGTTTCACAAACGCTACCCTTCTAAACCAAGTCAATAGCACCCAGAGGTTGCTCATTAAGGAGGGGATACTGTCATGCCTTAACTATAATATCCCCTTACTTCCTGGTTCCACGGAGCTTAGCCACACCCCTTCATGACCCGGTCTCCCTATTTAATCTGACCGCACCAGCTGATCGAGGCTGGATTAATGAACTACGTTCTGTACTCACGAACCGGCTGCAACTTAGTTGTGAAAACCTGCTGTTACCGGACCGGAATAGAAGACTTCAAGTTCCCTTCGCCTCTCCTCATCCACGGCTAAAGCTGAACTCTATCCATGCAGGATAATCTGCCTCTGAGGAATCTCGGGAACCAGTGTTCTATAAGCCGGAAGCTAAGTAAAACTTCTCTGATAAACGTTGCATCTAAAGCTGTTATTTCCTGTCTCCAAAGTCCTTCGTTAAAGCCAACCGTTACAGCTAACTTCAACACATACTTGTCTCAGTTAGCTGCATCTATCTTTCTTCAGTTAAAGTCTATGGAACAGCTATTGTAACTTCTTATCATCTAATTAATTAATACTACTAAAGGACTCTTGCTGCTTCAGTTCCGTTTACTCCTTAAAGCTACAGTGCATATAACTGTGGACTTAATTTATCGTTTAATACTTAATGCTACAGTACCTGTATATTGGAATTAAAGTCAATACCAATTACTCCTAATAAATATTCGAACTATAAGAAATCTGCAGTTGTGTTCCTTCATATGAAATGTTTAAACGTGACAGAGTTGTGGAGCTGTACAATAGTGGTCTTGTGAGAGGTCTTCCCGGAGCTACTGCTCACAGACAGGAGACGTATTGGTAATATTGTTTAGCGAGCAAAGGAGGAAGGGGAATTGGATGTACTTGTCCATCTAGGGACAAATGACTTGGCTTGCAATGAGGTTTCAGACGTAAAGGAAGTTTTTAGTGTTTTTGCCAATGATATATGGCAGGTTGGTTCCACACTGTCATTCTCTGAAGTTCTGCCTGTGCATAACACTCAGAACGACAGGCAGATGTGTATTAGGGACTTTAACTTGTGGCTTGGTGAATGGTCTCGGGAGCAAGTATTTGGCTTCATTTTTCATGGTAGCTCTGTTTAGATTGGAAATAAATTGTACAAAAAGATAGTTTACATCTTTCTTAAAAGGGAACAAATGTTCTCAGTGAGCAGTTTAGAGGTTTTGCTAGGATGTATTTAAACTAGGAAGGGGGAGGGGGGAAAAGGGTGATAGAACATCAATCCAATTGCCCCCCAAAACAAGGACAGAAGGTGCCTGTAGCAAGTGTTTGAAAAAATGATAAGCTGAGAGTCATGTCTAAAAATGCTCGCAGTTTAGGGAATAAGATCCATGAACTTGTGGCAATAATGGCTACTGATAATAAAGATTTAGTCGCTGTTACGGAGACATGGTATAATGAGAAAAATGACTGGGACATAGCCATACCAAGGTTCTCTTTATATAGAAAAGACAGGGAAGGCAAGAAAGGGGAAGGGATGGCCCTGTATGTGAAGGATAGAATAAAATCTAGCCTAATAAGTTACTGAGGTGAACATAGAGACCATTTTGGTTACGTTAGAATTTGGTAATCACACAGTTTGTGTAGGTGTGATTTATAGGCCCCCAGGACAAATAGAGTTAGATCATCTACTAGTTGAGGAAATAGCTCAAATGACAATGAAGGGGGAAGTTATCATCATGGGTGACTTTAACGTGTAAAGGAGTCATTATCCGACTGGAGTAATTTAAATAGAGTCCAAGAGAAATTGGATTATTTAAAAGTTGCACTGCTGAAGGCAACAGAAAATTGCATTAGGCTTGTCAGTAAAAGCAAAAAAATTCAAGAAACCACTGTGGTACTCCGCAGATGTGGCCAAAATAGTAAAAAAAAACTAAAAAAGTTAGCATTTAGTAATTATATAAAAAAAAAAAAGTGAGGAAGACAAAGGATAAGCCAAATGGTCAAAGTTGTGGCAAGATAAGAAAACTGGTCAGAGTTGTGGCAACTGACATTTAATGTGGATAAGTGCAAGATAATGCATCTTGGACGTAAAAACCCAAGGGCAGAGTACAGAATATTTGATGAAGTCCTAACCTTAACATCTGAGGAAATGGATTTAGGAGTAATTTATTTTTTTTCTGATGACTTAAAGGTAGGCAGACAAGGTAATACAGCAGCAGGTAGACAATGTAATACAGCAGCAGGAAATGCTAGCAGAATGGTTGTATAGGGAAAGGTATTAGCAGTAGAAAGAGGGAAGTGTCCATGCCATTGTACAGAACACTAGTTAGAAATCACTTGAAGCAGGGGTCAAGTCCTGGGGAATAAAGTGTGGGAACTCACCCAAGAGACCGTATCTCCAGAAGGACATTGATACTTTAGAGAAAGGTTAAAGGAACTTAACATGTATAGCATGGAGGAAAGACGAGACAGTGGGGATATGATAGAAACCTTTAAATACATAAAGGGAATCAACACAGTAAAGGAGGAAACTTTTCTGTAAAAGAAGAAACTACCACATGAAGAGGATATAGTCTTAAATTAGAGGGGAAAAAGTTTAAAAGTATCAGAAAGTATTACTTTACTGAGAAAGTAATGGATGCATAAAATAGCCTTCCAGCTGATGTAGTAGAGGTTAACACAGTAAAGGAGTTTAAGCATATGTGGGATAGGCATAAGGCTATCCTAACTGTAAGATAAGGCCAGAGACTAATGAAAGTATTTTTAAAAAAAATTGGGCAGACTAGATGGGCCGAATGGTTCTTATCTGCCGTCACATTCTATGTTTCTATGCAGCATGTTATCAGAAAATACTGGCAGACAATTTGCATTCTTCTGCACAAAGGCTGCGTATGGGACACTCTTAGACTTTCCAGCCTGACAAGACTCTCAGTCTCTTGACTGTAACGGATCGACGGGCACCCCGACTGGGTACCTCCGCTCCTAGCGTTTCCTGAGGACTCCAAGCACTCTGGCAGACACCACAATCACCGAACCAAAGAAGCATATAAATCATCTTAAGCATATGAATGCTGTAGACAGTTGAATAGAAAAACCATACGAATAGGTTTACACTCCTAGCAGTCAAACTGGAACAGCATACAATAAATCCTCCCCCAAGAATGAGACGACACTTCACTTTGAGGGTTAAAACAGGAACTCAGGTGCTGGCCCACCCAGCCTGGTTTTTATTACAGTTGTTGCAAATACAGGTCCGCCCACAGGGAGGTATAAAACAACCAATCACATCACAGTTACATCCCACATATTCCCTCCCCTTATCCTGAGAGGAATCTCAATTACACATACAGTTTAAACATACTTTCTACCCAACTTTCATAACTCTAAAACCATACATCACATTCACATAAAAATACATATCCACAATCAATCCATTAAGGGGAACAACATATTAAAAAATGGCATGAATCAGACCAGGGGTTCAAAAGTTAGTAAAGTATCTTTTAAAAACCCCTGCCAGCATCCAGAGAATTTGCACCCTAAAAGGTGGAGAAGACCTCAATCTTGAACGACCCTCTTACCAGTGGTACCCTGAGGCATCATGGGCAAAAAAACAAAAAAAAACAGGACAGATAAAGTCCCCACGAGCCGAGATATTGCAGATCTGTTCCGCGGCACGGCCAAGGCAGCATGGGACAAAATGGCGTCGGCGGACGACCTATACTCCTACTCCTCGGATGATTTTACTGCCGACCTGGACATAGCCACCTCAAAGCCGGGAGAACCGGTAACGGCGGACCTGCTCCAACATATGCTGAGTGAGTTGAGGAAACATATCGCGGCCGAAACGGCCATAGACGCGGTAAGCTCTAAAGCCACCAAGCTGGAGGAAATCACCGGAGCCCAAGATACAAGGCTAACAGCGGTGGAACAACAAGTTGCCGACCTCCAGCGCGATCTAAAAGCCTCCACAGATAGGCTGGACGCAATGGAAGACCGCCGCAGAGGGCACAACTTGAAAATCAGGGGCATCCCTGACTCAGTGGGGACCGTAGAGGCACCACATTTTTCTTAGACGCCTTTTAAATACCGTCCTGCCGCCCAAACAAGCGAAGGCCGTACAGCTTGACGGTATGTTCCGGCTCCCAAAACCTCCCAGAGCCCCTGACACAGCATCCATGGATCTTATAGTTAGATTCCAATCGCTCCAACACAAGGCACTGACCCTTACGGCGCTCCGAAGGAAAACACCTCTGATCTTTGAAGGATCTACACTGTCCATTTTCCCGGATCTAACCAGGACCACCCTTGCATGGAGAAAGGAGTTGCAGCCGAGCCTGCAGCACCTGAGAAACAAGAATATACCATATAAGTGGGGAACCCCAAGAGCGGTCATCTTCTCCCACGGTGGGACCACACACAGAGTAACCAGCGCCCAGGAGCTCGACTCACTACTTACCACCGTGGGCATACTGACACCGCCACACCAGGGAGGACGAAGCCTGTCGCAATTGAATCCAGCCGACGTCCCAGAGTTCGCACCCAGACATGCACGGAAAGCGCATGGACCCGCTGTACCGCCTTGAAGGACATACCCTGAGGGTGATAAACACTGCACCATTTACCCCCTCCTGGGAAAGGACTACACACCACCACAATTTACTGACATACCTGGAAGCAAGACACACCACGCACAAACTCGACCTACACCCTAGCACTCGCACTATACACACGACTCCCAAGCTGCGACTAGGCAAGTTTCATACCTCACCGGACACTATGTACATACGAAACACGTAGGACCTAACCTGAGAGAATGGGCCTGCAAGGGAGCAATGGGCTCAATTTTACGATCCCCCCCCACTCACCCCCACGACGGACCTGACATGCATCACTAGGATACCACAGTACTGGGGATGACCCCCTCTTAGTGGCACACATACATGAAACCAATAGACAGCCGACAACAAGGTTGCCACTGAGACCACTCGAAATTTTTACTCTGTCTGTACCTCATCTTTTCAAAAAAAAATAAAAAATTTCACAATGCAAGATATTTTTTCGATGTTTATACCACATATGGTTGCATCTTATACATGTTCAGTTCGCATTTTCTATGTGTTAAATGAGCATTGTGAAACAAAAATAAAGAATTAAAAAAAAAAAAAAAAACCCTGCCAGCATGGCTTTCCAGCTCAGACCGGTTTTACAGAGCCCTCTCTCCTGGAGACAATGGAGAAGTAATCCAATTACCTCCCAGGACAGAGACAAGACTCCATTGAGCACATGGTTGCAAAAAGACATAAAATACCATAAAATAAACAAGGTTAAATTTACTACATAAAATAAAGACATGCAACATCAGCTTAGGTCTGAGTGCACATTATTGAATGGTGCTCAGACCACACACATACAGTTCAATTGCCATGGAGCTAAAGTCTTTCCCATAGTCTTTCATTATATGAATGGGCTCCATGGCATAGCTATCTGGGGTATCCCCGCTCACACAGGGCAAGTACTGAATGACCCCACTGTATTTAAAGGGCCAGAATGAGTGACATGCACTCTGTTAGGGCCGAATACGTTTATTTAAAGGGCCCAATCTCCCAGGGCCATAGTCCAAAGGCAGCAGGCGGGCAACCAGGCTTCTACAGTTCATAGTGGCGAGGTTGGTTTCGCCACACTGACCTTAATATCATCGAGCCACTCTGAGGAGATCTCAAACATGTGGTTCATGCAAGACAACCAAAGACTTTGGATGACCTGGAGCTATTTTGCCACCAGCAAAAATTACCCTTTCAAAGGAGGATATTTATGGGGTAATAAATATTAAAATTACAATTGTATAAAAATTATTTAAAAATTATACTTTTTATTAATATCAAAATTGACATTTTGGCACAGTTTTCCCCTACTTGGTTTAAAGCTAAGAGTGACTCACTATTTTACCTCTTATAGACTCTGGAGCACGTTTATTAGAGGATTTGTATTTAAAGATTAATCATAAGGGATTAAAAAAAATATAATTTATTGTGACAAATAACTAATAGTATGTAACATGCATGACAATTATCAGTAAATATTTGGTATTACAATAATAAAAAATATGACAATTTATGGCACCAATAACCACAACAAAGCTAATTTCTGAATCACTTGTCTTAAGGTGATGAGTGTTAGTCCCAGGGGCATACCTAGAGCACTTGGCACGCCCTCACAGCTAAATCCAAAGGCCACTACTCCATACTTAGTTACATAGTTGAAAAGGGACTTGCATCCATCAAGTTCAGTCTTCCTCAAATTAGTTTTTTGCTGTTTATCCAAAAGAAGGCAAAAAAAAAAAAGAGTTTTGTGGCGAAACCGACCTCGCCACGTGTCCTTGGAGGGGGCTGCTTGCCCGCCTCTTGCCTTTGGACTATGTACCCGACTTTATGTGAATGTGTTAACCCAGATAGCTATGCCATGGAGCCCATTCATGTATTTAAAGACTTCGGCTCCATGGCAATTGAACTGTGTGAATAGGATCTGAGCGCTATTCGGTAGTTTTGTGCGCTCAGATCCCAGCTATCTGGGGATATGTGACTTTGTGTATTTTATAGTATTTTAATGCTTTGTGCTCACCATGTGCATAATGGAGTCTTGTCTCTGTCCTGGGAGATAATTGAATTACTTCTCAATTATCTCCAGGATAGAAGACTCTGAAACCGGTCTGGGCCAGATAGCCATGTGCCAGCCAGGGCCCAAAAGATATTTTACTAACTTCTGAACCCCTGGTCTAATTAATACAATTTTTTTATATGTTGTTCCCCTGAATGGATTGATTGTGAATATGTAATTTTTATGTGAATTGGATGTATGGTTTAAGAGTTATGAAAGTTGGGTAAAAAGTATGTTTTAAAATGTATGTATAATTGGTTTACCTCCTAAGCTAAGGGGAGGGAATCTGTGGGATGTAACCATTGTGTGATTGGTGTATTGTAAATCCCTCCCTTGCATGGGAGAATCCTTTATAAGACAGTGTGTGAATAAATCTAGAGTTCCTGTTTTAACCCTCAAAGTGAAGTGTCGTCTTATTCTTGGGGGAGGATTCATTGCATGCTGTTTCAGTTTGACTGCTAGGAGTGCAAACCTATTCGTATGGTTCCTATTCAACTGTCTACAGCATTCAGAGGCTTGAGAAGATTTATATGCTTCTCAGATTCGGTGATTGTGGTGTCTGCCAGAGTGCTTGGAGTCCTCAGGAAACGCTAGGAGCATCCTTGAACGGAGGTACCCAGTCGGGGTGCCAGACGATCCATTACAAGTTTGAAGCACAATCTTGACCCCAGAATGGCAGTCAGATTTATCCTTGGATCAAGCAGTTATTACCCTACATTGAAAGATTATATCCTTGAATATTCTGTTTTTGCAAGTATGCATCTAGTAGCTGTTTGAACATCTGTATGGACTCTGATAAAACCACGAATTCTTCTTGACCTCTCTGCTGCCTTTGACACTGTTGATCATGCTCTCCTTCTTCAAACTCTTCAATCACTCGGTCTCTGTGACTGTCCTCTCGTGGTTTTCCTCTTATCTCTCCCAACGTTCATTCAGTATCTCCTTTTCTAATGACAACTCCTCCCCTCATCCTGTCTCGGTTGGAGTCTCCAAGGCTCTGTCCTTGGTCCCCTTCTATTTTCTCTTGGTACTGCCTCTCTTGGCAAACTTATTACCTCTTTTGGATTCCACTACCACCTGTATGCTGATGACACCGAGATATCTCTCTCCTCCCCGGACCTCTTCCCTGCCGTACTGCAACATGTCACTGCTTGCCTTTCTTCCATCTCTGACTGGATGCCCTCCCGCTTTCTGAAACTCAAGCTCTCTAAAACTGAACTCATTGTCTTTCCTCCTTTCCTCCTCTTTTACTCTTCTTTCAAGTTAGTGGTATCCACATAAGTCGATCCTTACAAAATAGATTATTCTTCGAGTAAAGCCTATTAAGGGTATTAGCATATACTTTTACATAATTCTATTGGGAAAATTTAAGTTTCCTTTCTGGCTCAAAGAAGCTGCTACTCAGTGATTAGTTAATATGGGTTTAAATAATCACTAATTGCTGCAACAGGGTCAGCAATTAAAGGAAAGTGTTTGGTGGAATATATTCACAAGAGCGTGACCCGTATGACTATTGGAGGATTATCCTTATTATAGATTATGCTTAGGAGACTGATATTTAAAATCTGGTTTTGGTTAAGTTAATATACTGTTATAGCAGATGGATTCTTTAAATGCCAGGATCCTAGCCGCAGTGTTTTTTTGTTTTTTTTTTAAAACATGCAGTAGGCTTTTAGCAATTGCTGTAGACAAAGCTCTGTTGCAATTAGCATTCTCACCACCTCAGCTAGTTTCACCTGTTATCAGTTTCTAAAAAGGCAGTCTGTTTTTCAGCTGGGCCAGAACTTTTCCTGTGCTTCACTCCATGGTTGCACATTTTATGTTTTATCTTAAATTCCAAGTCCTATGTTGTCAGATAGGTTTGAGCTAACTGACTGTTGGAATAGAAATTTTAAGAAAATGCTTCCTAATTTTGGTTCCTGCAGAGTTTGCATCAAACAGGTTTTAAATGCAGTTGCAGCTATTCTGTCTGCTCTAGCCTCTGTTTCTCAAATACGGCTAAGGAAAGCCTCTATCAGGTAAGGCTGTTGGTTGGAATTGCAATTTTTCAATATATGTTTTATTTGCAATATGCAATTGCAATATATGTTTTATTGAGTTTTCAACATTGAAGTACAGTTTCAGGTACAGTTCAAGACAATATGTGAATCGTTATGCATCATTGCTTGCATGGTTATCGCTCATATAGCCAGCCTGACATTTATCCCGTTCCTATATGTTGTCGTGTGGGATCGGTGTATGGAGTAACAATCATGACTCTACCCAACTAACTGCTGGTTGTATAATTCCACCCACGGTGACCATGTTGTGTGAAACACCTGTGCTGACTTGGCATCAGGCGTGGCCATTCACTCATATATGTAGAATTGTTGTATCTTGTCCCATAACTGGGCTTTGTTTGGGCATGTTGGGGACTTCCAGTGTAATGCTAATAGGTTGCGAGCTGCCAGGATGTGAGGGCACTTGGTTGTGTGAGTGTTCGTATTATGATGGAGGGAATCTCATCAGCAAGTATGTTTCAGGGGTGTTTTGGGCGTCTGGGAGTTTGAGGGCGTGCAGCGTATTGCGCACTTCTTTCCATAGAGGTTTAATTTTGGGGCATGTCCACCAGATATGTATGAGTGTACCTTCTGCTGCAGAGCATCTCCAGCAGAGCAGAGTTGTGTTTGGGTAGATTTTGTGAAGCTTGTGGGGAGTTAAGTACCATCTGTATAGTAGTTTACTATGCGCTTCTATGTGCGAGTAGCAATTTGTCCATTTAGATAAGTTATTTAGTGTCTATATCCATTCCTCACCCATGAGTGTGATAGCACAATCTATTTCCCACAGCGTTTTGCAGTGTGGTGTCGTGTTGGGTGTGGTGTTCTCCCATGCTTTGTAGCACATGGAGATGGTTTTTGGTTTCGTGGGATGTTTCCAACACCGTTCCATTATTGCCTTTGTTGGTGGTGACATGTTAGGGTTTGCGTGTCGGTTGTGTACATGTGTAGTATGTGAAGATAGTATTGTTGGGTAGGTCCCATCTTTGTTGTACTTCGGGGAATGGTATCCCTCCTTGGGGTTGGAGTAGTTGGTGTATGTGTGTTAATCCTGCCCGCTCCCATTTCTGAAGACGTATGTCTGGTGAGATGGCTTTTAAGACTGTCAGTGGGGCAATATCATGGAATGTGTGCTTTCCCCCTACGGTCTCCAAGTATGTCTTCCAGAGCTGGACAGTGAGTTTTGTGGTGGGTAGGAGGTGTGGCTGCAATGTTCTTAGTGTTTTTGGTGTCTATAGGTATGCTAGTGCCTGGGTATCTCTGAATTGGGCTTTCTCCATGTCTACCCATTGTGTGGTTCCCACATTGATATGCATCAGTACACCTGTGGCCAAGGCTGAGGCTTTATAATACAAGCCTATGTTGGGTAAGCCTACACCGCCCTGTTTTGTATGTTTATATAGTATCATACTGGCTATTAGTGATGTCGCAAACATGAAATTTTCCGTTCGCGAACGGCGAACGCGAACTTCCACAAATGTTCGCGAACGGGCGAACCGCCATAGACTTCAATAGGCAGGCGAATTTTAAAACCCACAGGGACTCTTTCTGGCCACAATAGTGATGGAAAAGTTGTTTCAAGGGCACTAACACCTGGACTGTGGCATGCCGGAGGGGGATCCATGGCAAAACTTCCATGGAAAATTACATAGTTGATGCAGAGTCTGGTGTCCGAATAGTTGAATTGCCGAATTGCTGAAGTCCCGAAGTGCCGAAATTACCGAATTTCCGAAGTGTAGTAGTGCCGAAGTGCCGAATTGCTGAAGTGCCGAAGTTCCGAGGTGTCAAAGTGCCGAAGTTCCGAAGCACAGTATTGCCTAAGTACGAATATACTTACCCAGTGAAAGAAGAAGAATGTTACACTGTATACAATTTCAAATAAAAAGTATACAAACATAGACAGGTTTCAGCTGTAAGCATTTGCAACATTTACAACAATCAAGTAACACTAAGCCAAGTTACTAAGCCAGTCAGTGTAATGACAGGAATTAATAAGTAGATAATTCCCTATTTCCCACGGTATTAGGGAGCTATCTACTAAAAGGCTGAAAGTAAAAATTACTTAGTATTAGTAAATAATGCCCCTACTAAAAAAAGGGTCCCCCCTCCCTGAGCGGGTGGGGGCCCTAAAGTAAAAAAAAGGGCGGAGGACCTATTGTCCTCCCCACCGGCCCCCACCCCTGAGCGGCCGGTGGGGGCCCTAAAGTAAAAAAAGGGGGGAGGACCTATTGTCCTCCCCACCGGCCCCCACCCCTGAGGGGTGGGTGGGGGCCCTAAACAAAAGTAAGGGGGGAGGACCTAATGTCCTCCCCCCTGGCCTCCACCCCTGAGCGGTGGGTGGGGGCCCTAAACACAAATTGGGGGGACCTATTGTCCTCCCCCTGGCCCACACCCCTGAGTGGTGGGTGGGGGCCCTAAATACATATTTAACCACCCTCCCCCCAGGTGACTAGGGGTCCCCAAATCCCTAGTCACCCCCTCCCCCCAAAAAATAAATTCCTACCTACCCCCCTCACCCTAAAAATAATGAGGGAGGACCATTTAACTAAGTACCTTTAAAAATAAAAATACACTTACCATTCAATGTTTTCATTCTTCTAAAATCTTCTTTTTTCAGCCCCAAAAAAGGCCAAATAAAAATCCATAATAACCGACGCACGACATATTATAACTCCTAGTTTAACCCTATAACTCTTATTTCAACATACTGCTGAACCTTTCTAGCTGACATGATAGCTTAGCCATTTATGAATATACAGTAACCTAAGGCAATGCAGTCGAAAATCGCTTATGTTCACTCTACTCATATTAAGCTTGTATATGTACATTTGTGTCAAACGCTCATAATCTTCAAAAAATATGCACAGTTTTATCCACTGCCTAATTAACGCAAAGTCTTGTGTGACCTCGCATGCTCAAGCTGTTGTGGCATGACATGCTATATGTTTTTTCTCCATGCACAAATAAAATAAAGAATTTAAAAAAATAAAAATAACCGACGCAATAAAAAAAAAAAAATAATAATAATCCATCTTCACCCGGCGAGGGCTCCACGCAGACTGAGCTCTGCAGGGCGGGGGAAGGCTTATAAAGCCTTGCCCCGCCCTGCAATTAGGCTCAGAGCACTCTGATTGGGTTTAAGCCATCCAATCAGAATGCTCTGACAGGTAAATGAAGAGACTGACAGGTAAGTCTCTACATTTACCTGTCACAGCACTCTGGTTGGTTTGAAATCCACCAATCAGAGTGCTCTGTGTCATTTTACACAGCGTGGGAAAGTTATTTGGAATTTCCCCACGCTGTGTAATTTGACTCATAACTCTCTGATTGGTTACTTAATCCACCAATCAGAGTGTTATGAGTCAAATTACACAGCGTGGGAAAATTCCACAGGCTGCTCACTGTTTAATAGACATGCCCCTACTCGCGGTATTGCGAGTAGGGGCACAATTTACGAATACTAAGTCATTTTTACTTAGTATTAGTAAATTTGGCTGAAATACCAATTTAGGTCTTTCAGCCTTTTGGTAGATAACTCCCTAATACCGTGGCAATTAGGGAGTTATCTACCAAGCGGCTGCAACAAAAGTCCTGAAAAGTCCAGAAATGCGGGAGGGATAATGTATAATAAACACAGGTTACTGGCTATGGGGGGGGGGATAATGTATAATAAACACTGGTTACTGGCTATGGGAGGGATAATGTATAATAAACACAGGTTACTGGCTATGGGGGGATAATGTATAATAAACACAGGTTACTGGCTATGGGAGGATACTGTATAATAAACACAGGTTACTGGCTATGGGGGGATAATGTATAATAAACACAGGTTACTGGCTATGGGGAGGATAATATATAATAAACACAGGTTACTGGCTATGGGGGGATAATGTATAATAAACACAAGTCACTGGTTGTGGGGGGATAATGTATAATAAACACAGGTTACTGGTTGTGGGGGATAATGTATAATAAACACAGGTTACTGGCTATGGGGGGAGATAATGTATAATAAGCACAGGTTACTGGCTATGGGGGGATAATGTATAATAAACACAGGTTACTGGCTATGGGGGATAATGTATAATAAACACAGGTTACTGGCTATGGGAGGGATAATGTATAATAAACACAGGTTACTGGTTGTGGGGGGATAATGTATAATAAACACAGGTTACTGGCTATGGGGGAGATAATGTATAATAAGCACAGGTTACTGGCTATGGGGGGATAATGTATAATAAACACAGGTTACTGGCTATGGGGGATAATGTATAATAAACACAGGTTACTGGCTATGGGAGGGATAATGTATAATAAACACATGTTACTGGCTATGGGGGGGATAATGTATAATAAACACAGGTTACTGGCTATGGGAGGATAATGTATAATAAACACAGGTTACTGGCTATGGGGGATAATGTATAATAAACACAGGTTACTGGCTATGGGGAGGATAATGTATAATAAACACAGGTTACTAGCTATGGGGGGATAATGTATAATAAACACGGGTTAATGGTTGTGGGGGGATAATGTATAATAAACACAGGTTACTGGCTATGGGGGATAATGTATAATAAACACAGGTTACTGGCTATGGGAGGGATAATGTATAATAAACACATGTTACTGGCTATGGGGGGGATAATGTATAATAAACACAGGTTACTGGCTATGGGGGGGATAATGTATAATAAACACAGGTTACTGGCTATGGGAGGATAATGTATAATAAACACAGGTTACTGGCTATGGGGGGATAATGTATAATAAACACAGGTTACTGGTTGTGGGGGTGATACCGGAGAAACTGACGGAAGCCGAGCACAGAGAGATGGACACAGAGGGACTAATGAGAGATGGACACAGAGGGACTAATGAGAGATGGACACAGAGGGACCGGGACTCAGAGGGACTAATGTCACCAAAAAACAGCAAAATCTGAGCCCCGAACATACAGTGTAGGTCCCTTATATAGGCATATAACTTCTCCAATAATCAGCTCCACCCACATGTACTCTTATCCAATCAACGGAACAAAGACTAACTTCCTGTTTGACCACATGGCTTGCCCGGCACAATGGAGGAGGGGAATTCTATATCCTGTATTCCTGCACATGCTCCGTACACTACTGATTGTATCTTTGCCACGTGCAACCAACCGACCGATACATCAGTATATGCACGTACACATACCACGTGGCAATCTCGGTCTTCTAAATTTATTTTTACCGAGATTCCACCACATTCCCCCCTTTGATGCCTCTGATATTTCATAATAAACCAGACCAGACTTTGCGACTCTCTAGAGATACGAATCCCTCAGCATTCCTCTTCCTGTACTTGTTCTCCATGATTTAGAGCCTCATACCTATAAACAGCCATTATCTGTGCAGCGGCCTTTCTCTCTGCTATATTCTCTATAATGCTCTGCACAGACCTAACTACCAAAGGAATCAGACATGGCAGGAGAAGGCACAGCATCAAGATTAGCATGACTCCACCTACCAATGCCTTGAGTCCTCCAAGCTGCTCATACCAGTTACCAAACCAACTACTCTGATTATACCCTTTCCATACTTGAGTAGGCACATGTGCTAATTTAACCATATGGCTAGTAAGCTCAGCTATTGCTTGCCCTTCATCATCATCTATTTGAAGACAACAATTGCTTAGATTAAACTTCCCACATACACCTCCCTCTACTGCCAATAGGTAATCCAAGGCTAATCTATTTTGGTAAACAGCTGTTCTCATCTTAGTATTATGTTTCGCTAGGAGATTGAGCGCTTGCGATGTCTCATTGGTAATTATCTCAACCACTGCCTGTAACCTTATAATACGGTTGAGCATGTATATTGGGGTTCTATATCCAAAAGTACCATCCTCTGCCCACGTAGCTGGCCCATAATAATCTATAATACGCTGGGGAGGCCACTCATTATCTTCCCAGGTACCTATCTCTAGGGATCCCCTTTTCTTTCTATGATTCACATCATATACTTTAACTCCCAAAGTCTCTCCTGTTTCAATTGGCAACAAGAAGAAGGATGGTTTGAGCATACCTAATACACATGCCCCTTCCCAGTCCTGTGGTAACTCCGAATAGACTTTCTTACCACAGATCCAGTACAAATTTGCTGGGGCTTTCCAACTAGATGTAGCAGATAGGTCAAACCACACATCCTTTAAATTGGTATAAATTGCAAACGGATTAGGTGGTTCTGAAACATTTGAAGCTGACCACCAAGTTGTATCTTTTGTATCATCATCATAAGCTTTTTGCCCTAGACAAGTAAATTCTCCTACAGATGTATTAAACATTATTCCTTTCCTTGCTATGCAAACATAACCTATAATGGAGGTCTTTAATCACCACTCAGATTTACCTTTAACACTCATTTGGTAATCAGTTTGAGAAGATATTAATTGTTCAATTGTCTCAGAACCGGAATACATTACCTCCTTTGCTTCCCATGGCCATTGGTCTCCCATATTAGTACCTCCACACACATAGCAGCATACGGGGTTGATACTCTGGGCTAAAACACTTAGGTTCTCCTGCTCCTAAATGGCATACACTATAATCTATACCTAAGTATCTACACTTAGATACATGTCCTTTACACTCATATTGTGAATGCCAAATAAGGGTCTGGGAAATATGATTGCCTGTTTTTGTAGTCTTAATGCAAACCTCACAGCCTGGTGTGTCGGTACCTCTACCTTCCTGAATAATTAAAAACACAAATATACACATTATCGAACACATCACTCCTGACATCTTTATCCTGATTCTTCAACCGTGCGATGGCACCTTAGCTTCCAGGATGTAAGGGCTGCAGGGAATGGAGTCCTTCCTGATCCTCACTTTCCTTCACAGAGATCCCTTCAAGACACTCTGACTATGTAACGTAGGCAGGTGGTCAGGCTTTATTATGGCCGTCAAAACACCTACTTGCTGATCTTTTTGATTACTCTAGAAGTCCCAATATCTCCTTGTCACTCCGACTGAGTTGCACGCTTCAACCGGATCTTGCAGGGATTCTCAGGATCTGGTGTAACTTGCCAAGAATCTACTTCTGCTGGTTTAACCCTGGAGTGATGAATCCACTGAGTCACTTCGGCCACCTTTATAGCTGTTGGGGTAGACAAAAGAACAACATAAAGACCCCTCCACTTAGGCCACAACGGTACACTGTTCCACTCCTTTATCCAAACTTGGTCTCCTGGATGATAAGAATGGACAGGTGGATAAATATTCACAGGTAACCTATCTTGTACCCATTTCTGCACCTCCTCCATAGTTTTACCCAACTCTACAACCTGCTGCCGGGTAATTCCTTCTCCCAACTGACTTAAATCCCCCCTTAAGTTACCAAGTACAGGAGGTGGACGCCCATACATAATTTCAAAAGGTGAGAGACCCATCCTTCTGGCAGGTGTACTATTATTATTATTATTTCCCGTAACAGAAATCGCACAACTTCTCCTGCTTTCTCTGTACGAGTGGGAGATGCTTCTACCCATCCTGAGTAGGTACACACAACTACTAGTAGGTAACGATGTCCGCCGGATTCAGGCATTACCGTATAGTCTATTTGGAGATCGGACATAGGGAGTCCTCCCATATACTGGACTCCTGGTGGTTTCACTGGACCTTGCCTTGCGTTGTTCTTGGCACATAACACACATCTTCGTACAATGGCTTGAGTCAAGTTGGACAAACTTGGTATGTAGAAATGCTTCCTAAGAGATTCTTCCATACTATCTCTTCCGGAATGTGTCCCATTGTGATAGTTCTGGACAATTTCTACAGCTAGCGATGCTGGAATAACTATCCTTCCATCTTCTAACTGATACCAATTATTCTCCAAGTATTTCCCTGCTTCAGTCTTTAACCACTCTTCTTCTTGAGCTGTATAAACTGGAGTCCATTGAGACAGAGGGGTCGGTATGAGAGCAGCTATATGTTCCACATATTCCTGTTGTCCCGATTCAGCGGCACGCTTGGCTGCATTATCTGTCATCCGATTTCCTTTCACTACGTCACCATCACCTTTCAGATGCGCTCGACAATGTATGATACCAACTTCTTTCGGTTCCCACACGGCTTCCAATAGTTGTAATATCTCAGCTGCGTACTTGATTTCTTTACCTTCTGAGTTCAGTAGTCCTCTTTCTTTATACAAGGCTCCATGGGCATGAGTGGTTAAAAACGCATACTTTGAGTCCGTATAGATGTTCACCCTCAATCCTTCAGCCAATTGTAACACTCGCGTGAGTGCGATTAGTTCTGCCTTCTGTGCCGATGTTCCCTTTGACAATGGCCGAGCTTCTATCACCTTGTCTATGGTTGTCACTGCATATCCTGCGTAGCGAATCCCTTCTTTCACATAACTACTGCCGTCCGTATAGTACTGGACATCAGGGTTCTGGATGGGAAAATCACAAAGGTCCGGTCTACTTGAGAACACTTCATCCATCACCTCTAGGCAATCATGTTGACTCTCAGTAGGTTGTGGCAAAAGGGTAGCTGGATTCAAGGTATTGACAGTCTCAAGATGCACTCTCGGGTTCTCACATAACATAGCTTGATACTTAGTCATGCGGCTATTGCTAAACCAATGATTGCCTTTATAATCTAGCAACGTCTGTACTGCGTGCGGGACTCGCACGTAGAGTTCCTGACCCAGAGTGAGCTTATCAGTTTCGGCTACCAGCAGGGCGGCGGCAGCTACGGCTCTTAGACAAGGTGGAAGACCACTGGCCACTGCATCCAATTGTTTTGACATATATGCAACAGGTCGTTGCCATGATCCCAAGTACTGTGTCAGTACTCCCACAGCCATCCTTCTTTGCTCATGTACATATAAGTAGAATGGACGTGTATGATCAGGTAGACCTAATGCTCGGGCGCTCATCAATGCCTTCTTGACATCCTCAAATGCCTTCTGCTGTTCAATAGTCCACAGGAAGGGGTCGTGTTCTGTGCCTTTTATAGCTGCATAAAGGGGTTTCGCCAATATCGCATAACTGGGAATCCATATCCTACAGAAGCCTGCTGCCCCCAAGAACTTTCGCACTTGTCTTCTATTCTTGGGTGTTGGTATTTGGCATACAGCTTCTTTTCTCTCTGGCCCCATTATCCTTTGACCTTCAGAGATATGGAATCCCAGATACTTGACAGTTGGCTGACACAACTGGACTTTCTTCCTGGACACCTTATATCCTGCTTTCCAAAGAATGTGCAGTAAATCATATGTTGCTTGCTGACATATCTCTCTTGTAACTGCCGCTATCAACAAATCATCTACGTATTGTAGTAGTACACATTCTCCTGGGATAGACTTGAAATCTAGTAAGTCCTGACTTAATGCTGATCCAAATAGGGTAGGTGAATTTTTAAACCCTTGGGGCAACCTTGTCCAAGTCATCTGGCGTTTCAAGCCTGTTACAGCATTTTCCCATTGAAATGCAAAGATACACAGGCTTTCCGCAGCAATTCGTAGGCAAAAGAAGGCATCTTTGAGATCCAAAACTGTGAAGTAAGTAGCCCCGCCCGGAATTAAAGCAAGCAGGTTATATGGATTGGGCACACCTGGATGTATACTTACTACCGCATCATTGACTGCCCTCAAGTCCTGCACAGGGCGATACTCATCTGTCCCGGGCTTTTGAACAGGCAACAATGGGGTGTTCCAGGGGGAAGTACAGAATTTTAGGATACCATACCTTATGAACTTATCCAAATAAGATTGTATGCTCTTCTTGGCCTTTTGTGGAATATGATATTGTCTCAGGCTCACTGGATACACCCCTAGCTTTAGTTCAATCCGAACAGGTGGGATATTGCGAGCAAGTCCTGGTGGGTTACTCTCTGCCCATACTCCTGGTACATTAAACAAGGATTCATCACTCTTAGGGTTTTGGCTGGTCAACACTGTATAAAGTCGCCACTGATATTGATATTGTCATTATACCTGAGGGTATACCTGAGGGTCCATTGAACTTCAAGGATCTTGAACTTCAAGGATGTTGCTTGTAACAATCTGTGCTTGTAACTTTGATAACAAATCATGTCCTAGCAGTTGGACTGGACATTCAGGCATGTAAAGGAACTGATGTTTTACTACGTGGCCTCCCAGTGTACAGAGTCGACTTTTAAGAACCGGTTTAGCAGCACTCCTTCCAGTTGCTCTTATTACGGTGATAGTTCTTCCTGAATTGAGGAGCGACTAGGTCAGTCACCACAGAATGTTCAGCACCAGTGTCAATCATGAAAGAACTCCTTTTTCCCCCAATTGCTACATCGACCATAGGCTCCGCTCGGCCAAGGGGGATGGAGCCCGGTCGGTATCAATAGTCTTCCATGACCATGTCAGCCAAACCCACAAAGTCCCTATCTTCTCTTTCTCTGGGTCTCTGTGCTGCTGGGTAATACCTATCCCCACTAACGCTTCCTCTATTATTCCCACCATTTCCTCCAGGGCCTCCTATTCCTCTCGCTCTGCCTCTATAATTATTGCTATATCCTGTCCTCTTCCTATCTCTCTCATGTTGTTCCCTCTGTGGACACTCACTTCTCCAATGCCCTTCTTCCCTACAATACGCGCATTGGTTCCTACTTAAAGGCTACCTATTCCACTTATTCTCGCTTTTATCGGTTCCCCTATACACTTCCTTTTCCCTTCTATCTACACCTGCGATAGCTACTGCTAGCATGTCCGCTTTCCTTCTCATCTTTCGCTCTTCTTCCTTTTTCGTCTCTGTCTCCCTATTCATATAAACCTTATTCGCTATCTCCATTAGTTGAGTTATAGACATCCCTACAAACCCTATATCTCCGTAGGCCTGGCTGACAAAGGCAGAGTTAACCATCCGGGAATTCTCAGGAGCCTCTGGATTAAAGGGGGTATACAACCGGTATGCCTCCAATAATCGATCATAAAAGGCACTGGGCGACTCATCACATTTCTGCAATACCTCAGCCGTCTTAGACATATTGATCGCCTTTTTCCCTCCGGCTTTCATGCCAGCAATAATAGCGTCCCTGTAAGCTTTTAAATGGGCCATGTCTGCGCCATTGACATTCCAATTTGAGTCTGCATTTGGATAATGGGCTGCGGCCCATGCCGCCTGGTTGGCCTGATTCTGAGTACGGGCCACTTCTTCCAGCGCTTTAATTGCCGCTTGGTTTATCCGTGTTTTTTCCTCGTTATTAAAACAATGTCATAAGCAATTGCTGGCAATCAGCCCAAGTGGGATTATGTGTCTGGATTATGGAGGTAATCAAATCGGTCATGGCTTGAGGTTTATCGGTGTAGGAGGAGTTATGGGTCTTCCAGTTAAATAAATCAATTGTAGTGAAGGGAACATAAACAAACACGGGATCAGCGTGTTGTAACTGGCCCTCACCGTTAATATGTGTCGGGCCCGGTGTCAGTCAGAGAGGCATTTGATAATGTCGAGGTTGGAGGGTACCGGTCAGTTGTCGGGTTAGTATGGGGCTTCGTTGAGGGATGTCAGTTAGGGGTTCCGGTCGAGGGGTAGTAAGACGAGGGGAAGGGGACGCTTTTTCTTTACTGAAGGGAAGGTCAGTAAGTAAAATATTCCGGGCCGGGCTGGGAGGAGCCTGACCAGGAACTAGAAATTACGTCAAATCTGGGTAGGTGCCGGGTAGGTACCGGAAGGGGAGGGTTTAAAACAAGAGGGCTAGACTCTGAGCTAGAGGAGGGGGTAGGTGGAGACAATGGAGCAAGGGGAGTAGTGTTACCAACAGCACTTCCTCTTCCTGTAGAGGAGGAGTAAGGGGGCGGCATGGGGATCTCTGATTCAGGGGGCGTGTCCAAAATGGGCGTAATCACGGCCTTAGTGGACAACGGAATTCTGGCCACCATGAGGTGACATTGCTCCTCGTGGCATACCCTGATCCATCTTGGCAAGTCATTTACGGCCTGCTTCCAACATTCAATATACGGAAACTGGCCGTAAAGTTCAGGCCTACCTGATACAGCCACGCTGCACCAGATTAGGATCCAAACTACCACGTGGAGGCCATGCAGCCACCAAAGTAGGCCATTCCCTACTACATAAAGTAGTCAGGCGTGTTGGAGACATCTTTACTCCGAAATCATACACATTATATCCCTTTTTAAAGTTTTTTAACATACATCCTAAGGGATCCATAACCGTTGAATCTGACGCACCCATACTTAACAATGAAGCATCGTCTCCAACAGAAAGCAAACAAACACACTTCCAATGATCACACCCGTTCCCTTGGCAACAGCACCACGTGGTACAGTTACTAGGCCAAACGTACACAACAAAACATACAGGGAATTCCCGTGCACACACAGCTGCTACACCAGTCACTAAATAACTATTACTGTACCTTTTGGCGAAACTATACAACCACCCACGTTATAATTCTCAGTATCTGAATTACCCATCTAGAACACACCCCAGTAACATCGTCTTTACAAACAGTAGTTATAGTACGGTTAGCATTGGTTAGAGTACAATTTTAAAGTCACAGTTCAATTAGTAATGGTTATGGTGTTAAACATAAACGACAGTTATTAGTAGTTATTTACAGTGTGGCGAAACCAACCTCACCACTGGGCCCTGGAGAAGCCTGGTTGCCCGCCTCCTACCTGCTGACTATGGCCCCTGGATTATTTGGGGCATATTGTATTTTATTGTGCGACTGCTGGCCCTTTAAGTATAGTGAATGGTATTTTATTGTACTGCTGCTGGCCCTTTAAGAACCGTCTGGGGACATCTTGTAACTTTGGTGAACAATGCCCCTTTAAGACTATGTCCCCAGACCTGTAAAATAACTTGTTCCTGGCTTTCTCCCACTTGGTTCAGTAAATAGGGCTTACTGAACCAAGTATTACACAGGCGGACCACCCAGAAGTTAAAGTGTGCAGGCAATTTACCTCCCAGGCTGTGAGGTTACTGCAGGTTAATTGCACGTGGCGGCGGCCATCTTTGTTCAGTCGAATGCGGTCAGCGGTGTATGCTAAAGATTCTGTGGAACTAAAATCGGCTACACATTTTACCGAACACCGCTGACCCTTACCTTCTCCTACACTTCGTTTTTCAGCTCCAGAGACTAAGTCCCGTTCGAAACGTTTTTCGGCATGAAATTGACCGGCCGCACAGCCCAAATATATGGAACTGTTTTGGGCAGGAAACTGTGCTTGCGGTCGGTCATAAAGGGACCTCCAGCTAACTTTTGATCCACTGGAGGGATTTGTCTGATTTTTGGAAGGGTTTATGTTTAAAGTGTGCTGATTCTAAATATGTGTTTTTTGGGAAGATTGGATGTATGGATTTAAAGTTATAGCACATGTATAAAAACTGTAGTTTTCCTGGCTGTAATAATTATGTTAACTAGTTATCTGAGGGGAGGGGATGTGTGGGTTGTACCATGTATGTGATTGGTTATTTTATGCCTCCCCCTGGGTGTGGCCTGTAAGTGTACAAGTGTAATAAAAGCCAGGCTGGATGAGCCAGTCCAGAGTTCCTGTTTTACCCTCAAAGTGAAGTGTCGTCTCATTATTGGGGGAAGGATTTATTGCATGCTGTTCCAGTTGACTGCTAGGAGTGTAAGCCTATTCGTATGGTTCCTATTCAACGGTCTACAGCATTCCTATGCTTGAGAAGATTCATATGCTGCATCGGTTCGGTGATTGTGGTGTCTGCCAGAGTGCTTGGAGTCCTCAGGAAGCGCTAGGAGCATCCATTAACGGAGGTACTCAGTCGGGGTGCCAGGCGATCCGTTACATACAGTATCAGTAATTATTATACATGGTTATGGTACCGTGCGCTATGATACAGTTACACACTATTCACACTCTCGCTAGACGGCAGAGCTCACGCTATCTAACAAGATATACACTCTACTACAATAATTTTAACACATTTACAATTTCCCAACTAATCTATTGGCCAGTACCTCGATGGACTACCTAAAACTATTTACATCCGTTTTGGTTAGCCGTCGCTGCCCGAGCACCAGATATAGTGAACTAGAGGGCGGAATTTACAACAGAACCCTCTTGTCGTGGCATGAAGGGGTGCTGCCCTGCAACAGCACTGTCCCTTTAAGTGTGGGAACCAACTTAGCAGAGAAATAATTCTAGGACACGATAAATGGAGTAATAAAGAAAATGTATTAAGACAAACCAAAAGGATATAGATATATAATATATACACAAAACATGACAATGCCACAAATATATAAATATATACAATAACCCAATATATACAATAGAGCAGGCAGAGTCCACGATAGTCCTAGGCAAAGGTAAAGGCTTAGTCAGGTTATAGTGCAGCCACCAAGTACAAAATGAACATCAAGGGGCAAAGTCCTAAGCAGGTCACACAGAAATAATGCAGCAAGGTCAGAATCACTGGAGAAGGAGTCTAGACAGGAACACTGCAGGCGAACACTGGAACAGGAGGCACAGGACACAGGACCATAAGGACATCGGAATACCAGATCAGAAAAGATACTCAGGATACTCAGGAAACAAGAGACAGGAGCCAGGAGCCAGGAGCCAGAATCACGGGAGCCAGGAAACAGCAGGTACAGGGTCAAGGATAGAGGATAATGATCTGACAGGGAGTGAGGGGAGAAACCAGAATATATAGGTGCTAAACAAGGGCCAGGTGTAGTGCCTAACGAAAGGAAATGAGAACAGTGCCAAACAGAAAGAGTGGTGAGTGCGAGTACTGCACGAGGGCATGTCGACTAAGGAGTGTCGTGACAGTACCCCCCCCTTAAGGAGCGACTCCCGGCGCTCCAAAACCCAAAGATCCCCCACGGGTGACAGAAGAAAATCAGGGCCACCCAACCAGTAGAGGAAAACAAGGAGGAGGCTTAGGAGGAATGAGAGGTGGACAATCCCATGGGAGAAACCAACGAGGCAGAATAGAAACATACAAAAGCAAGGACTGTAGAGTAACATTTAGCAATAGAAGGGCAGACACAGAAACAGAAGGTAAAGGCACATAAGATAAGAAACACTCCATACCAGTGACCGACAAATGTGTTAACCCACTAGATCTGGGACTATTGCTAGTAACAGGTTCATCACTCAGAAGTCCTGGGTCTGACTTGGTTTCTGGCTTGTGGGATCCTCGGAACAAAGACTGCGATGCAACTTCAGTCGAAGGGAGAACAGTCTCTGCGTAATCTTGGGTAGGTACCACTGGAACCAAACAAGGAGAATCCCCTAAATTAATAGGTACAGGATCAAGAACATTCTGCGAGCCTTCCTCCACAGACCGCAGATATGCATCAAGGAACGGTTCCCCAAATTTCTCCGAGCACGGGGCTAACCGAAGCAGAGACGACTCTCTCTCAAATTGACATTTTTCTGTAGCGGCTAGAGATACCTGGTTAATGAAATCATTCTCTTCTTCCCTTGTGAACTCAGCTCGAGGTAGTTCTTTATTTGTCGTAGATAGACTTTCAACTGAAGGCAAGTCTTCATTTAATACTTTCTGGAGTTTAGGTGGAGTGATAGACATCATGGTAACTGAAATGTCATAGAAAGAGCTTCCTTCATCATGGGAACAGGTACCTCCTTGTTCGGTTACACTCCTTTCCTTTGGCGTTTGGATAAGCGGCTGATTAGAATAATCTTCGGCGCTTGGTTCAGGTACAAGCTTGGTAGTTGGGGTTTCCTCTTGCAGCAGAGAAATTGTTCTACCAGAGCATGTAACTTGAAGAACTGTAGAGTCTTCTTCAGGCTGTGGGTTTAGAACAAGCCTGGTCTCATTTAGATTCTTCTCTTGGGCTTGATCCATCACGGGTTTGTCACGTTGCACCCAGTCTGAGTCTTTGTCTTCTATTTGAAGATAACTGTCTTTTTTACTTGGCGACAACTCATTTTCCACAGTTGCGGTTGTGAGAGGGGTGCCAATCTTCAAACCCCCAGAGGTAGAAGGGTTAAAATTGGAATCATCAAGCCTCCCCACATCAAAGTCATGAGCTGCCTTTGGCACAATAGCCTCTTCTTCCACTGGTTGTTCTGAAGTTTTCACCTTTGGTTCTTCAGACTTCTCAGCCAGTTTCTTGAAAGAAGTAGGTCGTTTACCACGTCTCCTACGTGGTGACTTTTTGACAGGAGATTCACCTTCAACGAGATTGGTCCCCAATTTCAATGGTCCAACCTTGTCGTCACTTGCATCACCCGGAGCACATTTTATAGGTGACTCTTCTAGTTCGGATGCATTGTCCTTTGTGGGACAGGCCTTCAGATCAGATCCCGTTACCTGGTTAAGGTCACTGGTGGTCTCCTCAATTGGCACGGTGAGGTAGGAATTCGTATCTCTAGTTGCAGACTCAGGGGAGTCTGTTTCTGCTTTGTGGTTGGGCAGAGTTTGCTTGAGACTTTCTCTGACCAGACATGTACCCTCTTGAACGGTGTTGAGATCGTTCATCTTGGTAGCCGGTAGCTTCACCTTGGGAATAGGCGAGTGGATCTTGCAGAAAAGAGACGTTAATATATGGGTACTATGGGTCTCTGGTACTGAGACAACATTAGGAAACTGCGTACTGGTACTACCTTCCCATTCAGACTGCTCGTCCTCTAAAGCTGCTATGCAACGAGCACCCAGTTCATCAAAGACTTGGTCCATGAGGGGATCGCCAGTGCTGTATAACCCCTCAACATCTTCGTCTTTTGTTTGGGCAGGAAGGCATTCAGCTTTAATTTCCAGAGGGACTTCGGTTTTGCAGTCGGGAGGACCAACAAGCCATTTTCCCAAGTCAGAGTCAGGAGGATTTGTTATGCTATGTACATCAGAAAAAGGAATACCATCATTATTATCAGGCATAAAGACAGTCATTCTTTCTTGTACAAGATCAATAATAAATTGCACTTCAGGTAACAAGGCAACAAGATTATTGTGCATTACTCTCACTTGTCTCTGCAAATATGATAAAGATTTTTTATGTGATCTCTTTAAGAGACATACGGATAAGTGTATACACCCTACTTATCACAGGAGGCTCTCTCAACCATATATCGCAATTAGGTAACTGAAAAAGCAATGAATCACGTATGTTTTTGTGAAAAGTTTGAAGTTCATAGATAAATCCACATAATACAGATTTCTGGATTTGACAGGAGACATCTATAATAGATAAGCATAAATTAGAGGCCTTTCCAATCTGCCGCTGAATTTTTCCTAACTGATTACAACAAGTCTCAATGAGAGCACACTCTTGCTGTGAATCAGTGTGAATACCAACAAGGTTCTTCATTGTGATCCTAGACATTATACTCTGCCGGTTCCAAGTGGTCAGATCATTCTGTCGTGGCATGAAGGGGTGCTGCCCTGCAACAGCACTGTCCCTTTAAGTGTGGGAACCAACTTAGCAGAGAAATAATTCTAGGACACGATAAATGGAGTAATAAAGAAAATGTATTAAGACAAACCAAAAGGATATAGATATATAATATATACACAAAACATGACAATGCCACAAATATATAAATATATACAATAACCCAATATATACAATAGAGCAGGCAGAGTCCACGATAGTCCTAGGCAAAGGTAAAGGCTTAGTCAGGTTATAGTGCAGCCACCAAGTACAAAATGAACATCAAGGGGCAAAGTCCTAAGCAGGTCACACAGAAATAATGCAGCAAGGTCAGAATCACTGGAGAAGGAGTCTAGACAGGAACACTGCAGGCGAACACTGGAACAGGAGGCACAGGACACAGGACCATAAGGACATCGGAATACCAGATCAGAAAAGATACTCAGGATACTCAGGATACTCAGGAAACAAGAGACAGGAGCCAGGAGCCAGGAGCCAGGAGCCAGGAGCCAGGAGCCAGAATCACGGGAGCCAGGAAACAGCAGGTACAGGGTCAAGGATAGAGGATAATGATCTGACAGGGAGTGAGGGGAGAAACCAGAATATATAGGTGCTAAACAAGGGCCAGGTGTAGTGCCTAACGAAAGGAAATGAGAACAGTGCCAAACAGAAAGAGTGGTGAGTGCGAGTACTGCACGAGGGCATGTCGACTAAGGAGTGTCGTGACACCTCTTAGTCTATCTACTCTATCAATAGTCTAGTGGGTTCCAAATTTACACGCCTTCCCACTTAGCCAAGATAGGTTGAGATCTAGCGAACCGAATTTACACAGGCGCCGCTTAGTCTCCTGGTCCCTCCGACCTAGCGAACTAAATATACACCCTAGATACGCTAGTCTAGACAAGACACCGGTGTCCGGCTTGGGCTATTTACACAGGACCCAGCCTGACTCCAAACCAAAATTAAACGGGCTGACTACAGGGCGTTTAATTACGAGCAGTGCGCCTTCGCTCCTTCCCTCCACTGGAGGGGGCCAATTCCATGCACAATACAAACCCCTTATGGGCCTACCGCACAATCGGTATCCAATACCCCTAGTGGGTATAACAGTAGTCGTCTTAGCTCCTCGTTCCTGAACCTGAGTTCACACTCATCGACGGGGACACCCCAGCATTTACTACGTAGAGGCCGATGATCTCCTGGACAACAGACCAGTGGCGCCGAGACGAAAGGAGGTCCACGAGTGCAGCCGTAGGGAGCGTGGGCAAAGATAGACCGTCTCACGCCTCTGCTTCTCAGCTACCGTTGAACGATGAGCTTCCCGGCCAATGCACCAAATGATACCGGAGAAACTGACGGAAGCCGAGCACAGAGAGATGGACACAGGTTTCTTCAGAAAGGAAGAGATCTTTATTCGATTCACCGACCGGGACTCAGAGGGACTAATGTCACCAAAAAACAGCAAAATCTGAGCCCTGAACATACAGTGTAGGTCCCTTATATAGGCATATAACTCCTCCCATAATCAGCTCCACCCACACGTACTCTTATCCAATCAACGGAACAAAGACTAACTTACTGTTTGACCACATGGCTTGCCCAGCACAATGGAAGAGGGGAATTCTATATCCTGTATTCCTGCACGTGCTCCGTACACTACTGATTGTATCTTTGCCACGTGCAACCAACCGACCGATACATCAGTATATGCACGTACACATACCACGTGGCAATCTCGGCCTACTAAATTTATTTTTACCGAGATTCCACCACAGGGGGATAATGTATAATAAACACAGGTTACTGGCTATTGGGGAGATAATGTATAATAGGCACAGGTTACTGGCTAGGGGGGGGATAATGTATAATAAACACAGGTTACTGACTATGGAGGGATAATGTATAATAAACACAGGTTACTGGCTATGGGAGGATAATGTATAATAAACACAGGTTACTGGCTATGGTGGGATAATGTATAATAAACACAGGTTACTGGCTATGGTGGAATAATGTATAATAAACACAGGTTACTGGCTATGGGGGGATAATGTATAATAAACACAGGTTACTGGTTGTGGGGGGATAATGTATAATAAACACAGGTTACTGGTTGTGGGGGATAATGTATAATAAACACAGGTTACTGGCTATTGGGGGGGATAATGTATAATAAACACAGGTTACTGGCTATGGGGGGATAATGTATAATAAACACAGGTTATTGGCTATGGGGGGATAATGTATTATATACACAGGTTACTGGCTATGGGGGATAATGTATTATATACACAGGTTACTGGCTATGGAGGATAATGTATAATAAAGAAAAAAAACAAAAAAATGAATGCAGCTTCAGAATTAATCTAAATTGTATGCTGTCTAGGAGGTGGGAGGGTCTGGGAGGGAGGATCTGCTGCTGATTGGCTGGAATGTGTCTGCTGACTGTAAGGTACAGGGTCAAAGTTTACTCAATGATGATGAATAGGGGGCGGACCGAACATCGCATATGTTTGCCGTCCGTGATTCGCCAGCGAACCGTTCGGGACATCACTACTGGCTATGCTTGGTTTTTTGTTTCCCCAAATGAATGCGTTGCATATAGTTTGTAGTGTTGTTAGAAGTATTTGTGGGATTTGGATGGGGAGCATTCTGAATATGTAAAGCAGTTTCGGTAAAATCATCATTTTGTATGCGTTTACTCTGCCCAACCAAGAAATGTATGTTTGTGACCATTTGTGTGTTTCTTTCTTACATTGTTGTGGAAGGGTAAGGTAGTTTAATTTTTGCACTTCGGCTATAGAAAATGCAATTTTTACACCGAGGTAAGTAAGTGACGTTGTCCTCCCATCAAACGTATATTGCTTCTTCAGGGAGGATGTGGTGGGTAGTGCTTGGGTTTTTCCTGGTTTAGGCGGTAGTGTGATATGTCTCCAAACTTCTGTAAGGCTTCCATCAGTGGTGGTTTTCCAGTGTCACCAAGATATCATCAGCGTAAAATGCTAATTTGTATTCGCGTCCCAAGATTTTGATGCCTTGTATGTTGGGATCATTTCTTATTTTTTTCGCTAGGGGTTCGAGGGATAAAATGTAGAGTAGGGGTGACAGGGGGCACCCCTGTCGCGTTCTATTTGATATATGGAAGCAGTCAGAGATGGAACCACCGTGAGCCACTTTAGCTGCTGGTGTCGTATATAGTGCCATAATGCCTTTGATGAATTCGTTGGGGAAACCAAATTTCTGTAACACCCTTTGCATGTATGCCCAATTGAGTCGGTCAAAGGCCTACTCCGCATCCAGTGCCAGGAGGAGGCCTCCGACCGACCCCCCCCTTCCATTGTGGCCAGTATGTTGAGGCCTTTTCGGGTATTATCCGAACCCTGACGTCCTTTGACGAACCCTGTTTAGTCATTGTGGATCAATGTACTGATTATGGATGTGAGTCTATTACTTAGTATCTTCGCGTAGAGTTTGGCATCTCCGTTTAGGAGGGAGATATGTCTAAAGTTTTTGCAAGTGGTAGGGGGCTTGCCTGGCTTGGGCAACTTGGAGATGTGAGCTAATAAAAGTTCCGGGGGGAGTGTTCCCTTTTGAATACTATGTTGCTATAGATTTAAGAGGTGAGGGAGTAATATTCGTGAGAATTCTTTGTAATATCTATTGGGGAGACCATCTGGTCCTGGGGACTTGTGTGAGGGTAAGTCAGCTATGGCCCTGGATATTTCTTCTGAGGATATTGGCTGGTTCAGTAGGCATATTTTATCAGGTGATAGGGCTGGTAGGTATGTGTCAATGTCTGTAAGCGTGGGAATCTTCACCCCTCCCTCTTCCCTGAGATTATACAGTTTATGATAATATTCTGAAAATTCGTTTACTATTTGTTTCGGATCAATGATTTTCTGACCGCTAGTTTTGTTTAGGAAGGCAATTGATCTTTGTTTGAGCTGTGAAGCCAATTTCGCTCCCGCTCTGTTTCCATAGGCGGAATATTTGTGTTTTTGTAGTAGCCAGTTCAAAGTTTCGTAGTTTGGTGTGGGCTTGTAGTAGGGCAGTCTGTGTCGTGGGCGATGTTGAACATTTGTTTCTGTGTGTTAAGGAAGTTATTTCCGTAATGATTTCTAAGTATTTGGCCTGGCGTACCTTTTTGGCCTGACTAGCGTGTTTTATAAAGCTGCCCCGTATTACTGCTTTGTGTGCAAGCCAGAGATAGTCTGGTGATGTGTCAGGGCGTACATTGTCGGTGAAGTAATTTTGGAGGTCTGCTGAAATGTGGGACACTATGACTGGGTCATTGAGTAGGGATTTGTTTAATCTCCAAGTGGTTCTACCACTCATGGGGAACTGTTCAGACACAGTCATCGTAATGGGGGCTTTTGTCAGACCATGATATGATACCGATTTCCGTGTTAATCATTTTCTCTAGGGACGTAATCTTAATTAGAAATCTATCAATTCGGGAATAGATGTTGTGTGCAGCAGTGTAGCATGTGTAGTCTATTTCAGCTGGGTGACATATCCTCCAGGGGTCTACATAGTTATGTGTCTTTAGTGTTCGACAGATGGCGGATGTTTAAATGTGTCTCTGTTTTGCCGTTGTTGTGGTTACCGTTCTCGCGGCGGATGAGTCCTTAGTGATATCAAGAAGAAAATTTGTATCGCCTCCAAGGACAACCTCTCCAAAGCTATACATTGACAGAAGAGAAAAAACAGCCATGAATACTGGTTGGTTTTCGTTAGGGCCATAAACTTTCATTAAGGTATACGGTTGATTGTTAATGCGACATTGTAATATGAGGTATCTCCCTTTTTTATCACTAATCTTACAAATTAGTTCAAAGACAACATTCTTATTGATTTAATATCGAGACACCTCTTTTTTTTTGTGAAAACACGTATGATAGTCTGTCGGGAACCAAAAAGAGTTATACCTGGGTCTTGTGCCCCATTTAAAGTGGGTTTCCTGGAAGAAAGCCACGTGTGCCCCTTGTTTCTTGGCCTCCTGGAGTGCCAACCTGCGTTTATTAGGTGAATTTAAGCCTTTAGCATTGAGTGAGAGGAACTTTAGGGGCATGATGTTTTAACAACTTTGATAGGGTTTATATCAGCAGCTGTGTCTTTCGTTGTAGTAGGATGAGCTTGATTGTTTGTAACTGTTACCTTTGTTGTAGGGAATTGGCCTAGTCAGGTCTGGTTTGGGGTGGGTGGGAAAAAACTATATACAAAAATCCGTTAGCCCCTAGGGCCTTATGCAAGGATATGCAGACGGATGTATGGTGAAAACAAAATAATAGGTCGCGCTAGGTACAAATAGATGAGTAGTAACAATGTAAAATAAATAAATAAAAATATAAAAATATAAAATAGAACAGGATCAGAAAGAATCGGAATAAAATTGTTAATATTGATATATATATCCACTTACATACACTTTAACAGTAAGTCATGGAACAGTTATAATGAATAGTCCCAATATTTAATAGTCTGCTTGTATATTCCAATGAATAAGTCGAAGGCTTGATATACAAGAATTTCCAATGAAGAGAATGGATCTTCTAATTCATCGGGTGTCTTGACTCCGTGGTGTACATGGAAAGATAAAGCAAAGAAACTCCAATAGTGCAAACTGAGGATGTATGGTGGCCTACTATGTAAGCCTTGCACGGGGGTTGGTGGTAGTGAAATGCAAGATATGGTGGCCAATGGTTACCTTATACGTTAGTTGCAAGAAAAGTAAAAATAGCCAGAGGTAATTTTTAAGTGAGAGTTAAAGCGCAACAACTAGCGGTGGCTTAGTGCCGGTCATGGGCCTATTTCTTATGGCCGCTGCTGTGTTCTATATGAACATTGAAACAGTATTTATACATAGATCAACTGTGGACATATTCAACCTGTGATACATAAAACTAATCTCGCCAGTTATGTTAAGTGTCTTGGCGTGTTGCTTGTGAGGGTTTAGGGATCAGGGTTCCTGCTGTCTTGTTGAGTTGTTCTGATCTGACCTGTTGTCAGTCTCTTGCAATTTTGTGTGGCGGTGGTAGGTCCTGCCTGCGAGAGTCAATCGTGGGGACGGGGATATTCCAATCCTCTAGGATCTTTAGGCCTTCCTCCGGTGAGATGAGGGCTCGGTCAATTCCGTTTCTTTTGATAACTAGTTTGGTAGGGAATCCCCATTTATACAGGATATCGGCATTTTGTAGAGCCGCTGTTATGGGTGCAAATGACAGTCTCTTGAACATGGTGGCGGCTGATAAGTCTATGAATAGTTTAATGTCTGCATAGTCGCCTGGTTCGGCTGCATTGAGCCTAGACGTCTGCATTATTTGGTCTTTCACCGTGAAATAGTGGACCCTGGTAATGACATCTCGTGGTGTGGTCGCAGGTAAATATCTCGGTTTGGGGAGCCTGTGTGTTCTGTCTATGCGGAGATCAGCCTCTGTCAGTGTGGGAATCATGGTTTTAAATAATTTCTGCACAAACTGCGCAAGGTCTTGTGGTCTAATATTTTCGGGTATTCCGCGGATTCTAATATTGTTTCTCCTATCCCGATCTTCATTGTCTGCAATTTTCCCTCCAAGTATCTGACCTTATTTTCCAGTGCTGCATGGGCCTCTGCAAGGTCATTGTGGGCTTCTTGTAATCTCTCTGTTTTTTCCTCCAGGTGCGCTGTTCTGTCCCCCCAGTGATTGGATGTCAGCTCTTAAGTCTGATGCCATTTTTTTGAAAGTCAGAGCGCAGGGCCGCTTTAAGATTATCAAGCATGGTGCTTATTGAGGCATCTGTAGCAGGAGTAATAGCAGTGTTGGGGAAGCTGCTTTGGCTGTCACCTGCATCAGAGTCCCATGTGGGCAATCCGGTTCTTCCGGCCCCATCTTGGATTCGCGCAGGGGTAGCTTGCTGCGTGTTCAGATGAGAATCCATAGTTCTCGGTTTCATTTTTTTGGCTGATTTCATTGCCATTGTGTTCCGGGTGTAATGTACGTCGTGGGCGGCCAGTTTGCTGTGGAAAACACGCTGTTGGACCCACGGCTCGGCGGAGCTCACAGCTAATTCGTCCGCTTCCATGTGGTCTGTGGCCACGCCCCTGGAATTGCAATTTTAAAGAATTACTTCTGCTATTGATTCCGGCAGAGTCTGCATCAAACAGGTTTTGAAATGCAGTTTGCAGATATTCTTTCTGCTCTAGCCTCTGCTTCCCAATTACGGCTAAGGAATGCCTGGATCATGGGTATTGTCTTATGAAGACTGTATATCTATGTAATCAGTCTCTCTTCCGCCAATAAAGATGGTAACCTGTATGAACTAGTCTTTGTGACGAGACCAATCTCGCCACATTGCATTGGAGGAGCCTGGTCGCCCGCCTGCTGCCTTTGGATTATGGACCGGCAGCTAAAGGGTTAATTTTACTGTGCAGAAGGATTTATTTCTCCCTTTCTGCACAGCCATTCGGTAGATTCTATCTACCGAACAAACAGCCTGTTTGCAACCTCCCCAGAGCCGTGGGAAGCCGGCCGGCGCCGTTAATTGGCCACCCAGGAGCTGGAGTGTGCTGCAAATTTACCTCCCTGTAGCTGCGGTTAACCGCAGCTTAATTGATTGTTACTGGGTGGCCGCTGTTACACTTAGCGGCCGCTAGGTGGCGGTGTTCTGGAGCTCCCCGGGCAGCCAGCGCTTTTCTGCCCGGCTTTCATGCACCAAAATCGGACACTTTTACGTGCAGGCACCGCTGAACCTCCAGCCCCTGGTTCTAATTCGTATGGATTTGGTAAATGCTTGGAAATTTGGTATTTTATGTTGGAGGAATGTTTTAACCCAGATAGCCATGCCATGGAGCATATTAGTGTAATTAAAGACTTTGGCTCCATGGCAATTAAACTGTATTCGTGTGGTCTGAGTGCCATTCACCTAATAATGTGCACTCAGACCTGAGCTATCTGGGGATATGTGACATGTCTGTGTTTTATGTATAAAATGTGTCTTTGTGTATTTTAAAGTGATAGTCTGTCTTTGTGGCCCCACGTGTGTAATGGAGTTTTTCCTTTGTCCTGGGAGATAATTGAATTACTTCTCCAGGGCAGAGGGGAGGAAGCCAGGATGCATTGTGGGGATGTCTTACTGCTGTATGTCTGTAATTGGTACTTGTCTGTCCGTTGTTACAATCTTCCATCTGGTCCCCTAGGGGAGTGTCCACCAGGTGGAAGACCTGCATAAATACAGGGGCAGGTAGCCCTCAATAAACAGACCACTGCTTGACCCTCAACACGGAGCCTTGTCTCGTTCTTGGGGGGATTCACTGTATGCTGATAGGGACTGACTGCCAGGAGTGTAAGCCGCTTGGGAGCTTTTCCTGTTCGTCTGCTAGCAGCTATTCGTGAGGTTCCAATTCGGGAGTTTGGAGTGCTACCTTATTCCCTTGTATGCAGTTCGGGGGTTTGGTGCATTCACTTATATCCAATTCGTGAGTTTTGGTGATTTTACAGTAGCTGTGCCGGTCTGTGAAAAGGGGATTATCGCCTAAACGGATTTTAACCCCTTGTCTGCTGAAACGGTCCGTTACAGTCTTCATGGAAAATTATTTCTTCCTCTTGTTACTGTGCTTGAAGCAAGTTCTGGTACAGCTGCAAGCCCATTTATCAAGGTGTAGTTCCACCAGGTTCAATTTGTTCCCTGCAAATAGATACGATATGACTGGGATGGTTTACTGCCCAGGTTTGTCTGCAGTTTTCTTTTAAGAAAATGCTTATGGCAATTGCCGCTTGAGATTCTCTCACTATGCAAAATATTGCCATCCATAAATTTGTTGAATCTCTACAATTCTGCTTCCTCAGGGGCATCTAATTAATTTTGTACACCAGCCCCTAAAGGGTAGGGTGTTTCTACAGCATACAGGTGGATGCTAATCAATCTTCTGATAAAGAATTCCCTTTTCAAGAAGTGTTCAGTTCTGGTGTTTGTCAAGGAACAGTTCAGGTGTAAATATTTTGACAAGGGTTTTTAACTCTCAGATAATGGTAATTCCCTGAAGAAAAAATGTGTGGTTCTCTCTGTCCTTATCACCTGAAATCTCTCTTCTACTTCAGTAGACAAGATACTAGGGAAATAATATTGGTTCCTGTCTTGTAAGAACCTGCTTGGTCTCTTCAGCTTCTTTAGGCATAGCACTGTTTTACAGGTCCTTCTGTGGCCAGATACCATTGCTAATATGATTTTGCAGTAAAATCCTATACTTCGGTCATTCCTTTCTGAACCAGGCAGTAATGAAGGATGCCAGACGGTTCTTACTTTTTGTTCTAGTTCTCAAATCACCAGTATCTGCTAGGCTCTTTCGTGGTTAGTTCCTATCTTCAGGGAATCTTTTCCACAAGGGATCTTCTTTTGGGTTTTCTTTTTTTACTCTGCTGATTTGAGTCTTCAGTCTAGGTCTTTGGGGGTAGTCGCCCAAAATATTTTTGGGAAGAACTTCAAGTTTCCGTTTTCAGCAGGAGAAAGTGGAGTTAAGTTGGATTCTTTAATTCTTCTCAATCTTCCATCTAACATTATTTTTCTAACTTTTCCCAACAGCGTTCTAGGCTCTTGGAATTCTAATTTTATGGCAGGACAGGAGGCTTCATATTTGCTTTACCTTCTTTACTGAAACCTCCAGCAGCAAAGAAACAGTTAACAGAACTTTTCAAAACAACCAATCAGAACAAAGCAACAGTAGTATAAAACCCCTTAGCATGCTCTTCCACTTCCTCTTTCTTTGCTGCTGCCTCCAGGTGAGCACTCACCAACTCAGAGTTGTCTCTGCTCTGGGTTGTTGTTCTCTCCTACATGCTGCTTGCTTATTTGAACAGTCTGTTTACTCAGTCTATTTACTAGGTTTGTTTAGACAGCTTAATTGCTGGATTTATTTAGGCAGGTTTCTTGCTGGATTTGTTTTAACAGTTTGTCTGCTGTGTTTATCTAGGCAGTTTATTGCTGGGTTTAGCTGGGCAGTTTATTCTGTGTTATTTCCTATACCACTTCATGCTATGTAGCTGCTGTACCACTTGTTAACATGCTGTATATTTAGGCTACTTATATGATAGATTCTGGATACTGCTCATTGATTTATTGTTATTCTGGGTTACTTTATGCAGTTTTTTCTCACTCTGCTGCATGGGGACTGGATGTCCCAGTTTTGATGCTTTGACTCTGCCTGTACTCTGTTTCCCCTCCCTGGGTCCCCCTGCTGGGCTCTGTCGCCTATACCCTTTCTCCCTTATTCCCCACCTGCTCCCTGCGGCCCTTGGCCGTGTGCTGAGCAACTTTTTCAACCGTGGCAGTGCCGCGCGAGCACCACGCGGTAGGCCGCGCTAGTCCTTTTTGTGGCCGCGGCGGCCATTTTGTTGGAGCCGCGGCGGGCATTTTTTTCGGAGCCACATGGGCTCCGTGCGTCGCAAACAGCCCGGTCTCACCCACCGAGCTGCCCTGCTGCCTGCTGGCCATGTGGCCAGCCTTCCCTCTCCCTATATAAGGGGAGATAGCCCAATATTTCGGCTATCCCCCTACTTACTGTGCCTGTCTCACATGCTGCATATGTGACGGATCCTGGATAGCAGGATCTGTCCCAGGCACTCTCACAGCTCACACTGCAGCTTACTATGATGTCTGATGCAATGTGACTGGGTTCTCTATCCTGGCAGTAGACGTGCCACACTTTTTACTACTAAGGAGAATCTTAGATTTACAGGGGTATGTTACTGCTCAAATAAATATCTTTGTTTAACAAGACTATGCCACATGTGATATATGCTAATCAAGCCTTTCTCTCAACAAAAATTATATGGTCTGTTTTCAGCACCTAGCTCCCCTGCCAAGGTTTTGCTGCCCTTTCTGCAAGGGGCTTAAAATTTTCCACTATACATACACTTCAAAGTGTATCCTAATATTATACCTGAGTGGTCTGTAGATGTGAATCAGCTTCTAGCTGTATGGACCCTTCTACCCCTTCCCCCCCACCGTCCATATTTCTGGGGGTCTACCCGCTACTGGACAATAATAATGGAGGTGTGACGCCATTGCTGGGTCTGCAGCGTCCGGGTATACCCGTAAAAGAGGGTACCCCTCTCACTGATTGAGCTACTGTTCTTATGGAGCCCTGCTATACGCAGATACTGAGGGTGACCCCCTCCTGTGGACTATTCTGCTGGACCTACGGGGTCCTGTTATAACTATAATGAGAGTGAACCCCTCTATGGCAGTTATGCAATCACGTCTGAAGGCTAACCACTACGGCACTACTGTACCTACAGTGTCCGATTATGTTCAGACTGAGGGTGACCCCTCCCCTGCTGGCCTATACTGCATAGTATACTTGTGCTTGTTGGGTGACCCCCTCTTGCACGTTGGGTGACCCCCAGCTGGCCGCACCAGGTATCACTCCGACAGTGTTACCTCTATGGCAGTTATGCAATCACGACTAAAGGACAAATCTCCCGTGCCCAGAAGGTCACTTGGCCTGTCCTCATGCAACCCCGCTGACCTCACGGCCAGAAACCTTCGGTACCCTACAGGGACACTCCACCGACCATCCTAGACGCTACACCAAGCACCCCTGGTACGCATTGGCTAACGGATGGATTCATCTAGAGGATCAGTCTTCATGACGGAGTCCGGAAAGGACCCCGCAAACACCTGATACAGGGTTTGCACTCTATCCGGGACTAACCACTGGATGTCGACGACACGTGGACACAGATGTTTCCTCGGGACAAATGACGCGTTACAGCTTGGAAAGCGGAAAATACTAAATTCCCTTTGGGAAGGGACCTATATGACTTATAGGTATTGCCTAGTTGGTTTCTACCCCTGAGAACTGCAAACGGCCCTTGTCCGAGCTGGACATCAAACTGACGGATTTGGCATCCAAGGGCTGAGTCTGCTCTCCGGAGTTGCCCTCACGTACAAATTGAGCTGACACGTCTCTATTCATAGGGTTTCCCTTAACTAGCCCCAGAGGTCTCTCGGACTGTGCCTGGACTCAGGATCAAGGTTGTGGAACCTTGGACCGTTCCGTGAGCATTACGCATGACCAAAAGAGGCGTCCATTCCGAAGTTGCCATGCTGGGCGAAGGATGCGGCGGAGTGGACTCCCGCCCCATCCTCATGCTCCCAATGCATTTGTCGCCTGTGGACACTTTGAGACGGAGGGCACTCATCCCCTCAGAGAGCTGCTCGGCGTGGATGAGTGGTTCTCTCCCTCGACTGGACATGAGAGAAACCCACATGGATTTTGCCATCAACATGGACATATTGAATCTGACTCACTCCCAGTCAACCCAGTTTCTGGTCTTTCATAGAATATTCGGTCCAGGCGGTGCTCCGCTTCCCGAGGACCAAGATGTCCGTCTTCAAGGAAAATGCCAGGCATATGCTCCGCAACCTGCAGGTCACACTTAGGGGCCCAACCCGGTCGATTGACCAGTTGTTATTCGCCATCGAGGCCATACCTCCAGGATCCGGTACTGTTAGGGCTACTTGGGGTGATTTGGGTTGGAACTCAACTGCAGCTTGTAAACTCCCTAATTACAATAGTAAAGGAATGGAGAATCCTTAAGTATCAATACTGTAGCTTTAAGAAAAGAGAGAATCACTGGTAACTTGATTCAACCAAAGTTTTAATAAGAGTTAAACTTAAATGAATTGCATTTAGACAATAATCCAATAATAAGAATTGCAAGTAATTCAACAACACAAAGTTCAGTATTCAGTATTTCTTCAGAGATGCATTAAATAACTTTAGTTCATAGAGATGCATTAAGTAACATTAGTTCATGAGAATAATCTTCAATAGGAACAATAATCAATTAGCTGAGAATAGTTGCAAAGCAAGAACAGTTCATAGTGAATAAGCATGATGGGAGTTGTCCTTCATGAGATTAGTAACTTGTAGCAATGAATATATTTGCAGAGCAAGAAACAGTTCATAGTGAATAAGCATGATGGGAGTTGTCCTTCATGAGATTAGTAACTTGTAGCAATGAATATATTTGCAGAGCAAGAAACAGATCATAGTGAATAAGTATGATGGGAGTTGTCCTTCATGAGATTAGTAACTTGTAGCAATGAATATATTTGCAGAGCAAGAAACAGTTCATAGAATAAATGATTTTGTAATCAATTAGCTGAAAGATATACTTAAGGTTTATATGGGTAGTCCTCCAATAGTCCAGACATATTGTCCACTTGTAAAGTAGCAAAGTTTCCTTTCTCCAGTTATCCTTTATGGCTTGCAGCCATCCTTGCATTTGCTCAAAGGCTGGAAGGGTTTGTCTGGTGCAAGTTTCCCAGTAGCTGAGCCTATGGAGCTTCCAGGAGGGAGCTCACACATTAGCTCAAACAATCAATCACCAAGCACCCTCCCTCTGACCCAGTCTCCATAAATACTGTCACAGCTGTGTCAGAGGGGGGTGGAGTCAGGCTCCTCACTGCTGAGAACTTAACCCTGAAGTGTTACTCCATGACAGGTACTATCAGCCGCACCAACATGACGCTTTCTCTGGTCTTCGGCCTGGTATGACCGAATCATGTGACCTTCGGACGAAGGTCATCTAAAACTTAATTGATGACTCAGACATAGGGGGACCTGGCCTACCTAGGAGTTTCGGACCCCAACCAACTTTGGCCTGGACTCTGGAGTCCAAAGGAGGGACCTCTTCACGCCAACTGCATGGAACTTCCTGCAGGTTTGTTCAACATTTACAGCTTTCCCAGGGGAAGTAGTACTGCTCGCTACCTTCCGGCCTGGACTTATCACTGGTTGCCCACTTTGGACTGCAGTCGGATCTCACGTGGGATCGCTATCTATAGCGTCTGGACAAGTATTCGTCATTTGTGGCAATGTCTGCGGGACGAGAAACTCATGTGGCGGACGGCTTCACCCGACCACGGAGAGACCCCCATGATTGGTTGCCTCACCCTCTGGGGTCTCGAGTACTGGCATGATTAAATTTGGTGCGTACTGCCATACGGAGCGGTTCTCCAGCTGGCTGCCGGACCCTCAGCAAGGCGAGGGACGCGTTTTCCAAGCTTGGTCTCCTTCGGGGCGTACGCATCCTGTTTACCTCCAGGATACTTCGGGCTTTGCTTCAGACCGAATTCCTGGGAGTGTCGTTTCGCCTGGCCACACCACTTCGGAGGAGTCCTCCGTGCTTTCCCCTTTTGCTGGAGTTTGCCATGGGAAAGCAATCTACGACTCCCTGTCTCTTCACGTCCTGTGTGGGATCCACAGGGGTAGCCTGCCATGACTGGTGTCTGGAGAGATGTTTAGGTCCCTATGGCTGTCCCCATTGTCTGGCTGAGTTGCCCTCTCAGGGTAGGATCGTATGGGGCCATTCACGTCCTATGTCAGCTAGAGGACGACTCGTGTGCGTTTCTCAAGATTCTGGCATTGGTAAGGATCTCTTGGTCTGCAGTCTGCCAAGAGGAGTATACCTTACGGGAACCCTATCTCTCGCTATTCCTCAAGTCTAGTGGTATCGTGTGTTCTGTATTTCCTTGAGGAATGACCTGATGACAAGGACTTGCCTTGCAACAGTTTTTCCGCTTACGGTTTTCCCCAGTACATCTTGTATTTCATGGCGTTCTGACGTCATGGTATCGACGTAGTGTCTTCTTCCTTCTTGCCGTTCAGTACATCGGTTTCTGCTCCGTACATATTTCATTTCTATCCGTCCTCTGTGTTGTACCCCTATTCTCCGGATAGGCCACGGCTCTGTTGACAGGTTGTACACGACCATGTAGATCCAGGTTCTGGTTCTTTCATCCGTCTACTTATGGACAGCTGTTGATTTCTGCGTACGGCCGTTTTGAACTGTTTCTGCATCTTCGCTCGCCCGTTGGATTTGGTGGATCCTCTCATTGGCTGACCTTGAGAGTTCCTCTGGGACACTTTTGGTTCGGGGTGCTGTCACCTCAGCAACTTTGGAAGCCGTTGGGTCCCTTCTGCATTTTCTCTACACCGCTGCTTGGTTTAGGGAATGGGTTTTTCCACTCTCCTTTTATTTCAGTCCTCTATGTCATATTGCTTCTGGTTCTACTATTTGGGTGTTAAAATTGCAAATATGAAGCCTCCTGTCCTGCCATAAAATTAGGGATTATTCTAGCCTCGGTGAGGGAATAATCTAAATTTTATTAAAGACAGGAGGCGAATATTTCCCCCCCTTTTCTTACGTTCCCTCCCTGGATTTGGGTCTTATAATTAATTGGGGATCTTGTTGTTTTGTGAATGCGTTGTTTTACATAATAAAAGGTTATTTCTATCATTCGGTGATGATTGTCTGTGTGCATTTTATTCATCATGTTTGTGTTTTAATTATGTTTCGTCAATGCCTTTTAGTTTAGGTAGATACTAGGTCTTCATAAGATCTGTAGACTTTGTTTAATCATCAGGTATTATGATGTGCAAGTGATATTGTGTGGATATGACATCTTGCCTTGACAGTTTACTTTCACGATGTTTTCCTTTTTCTTGCAGTGTAATCTATTTTCTCTCTGGGCTTGACGATTATTTCTCTGGATGTGTCTGCTACAAGGTGGATTCGTTGGTTTCCTTGCTCTCCTGCTCAACCTCATCAAAGAAAGAGGAAGTGGAAGAGCATGCTAAGGGGTTTTATACTACTGTTGCGTTGTTCTGATTGGTTGTTTTGAAAAGTTCTGTTAACTGTTTCTTTGCTGCTGGAGGTTTCAGTAAAGAAGGTAAAGCAAATATTCGCCTCCTGTCTTTAATAAAATTTAGATTATTCCCTCACCGAGGCTAGAATAATCCCTAATTCCACTGCCTGGGCGCTTAACGAATGCAGACCTTTAAGGTAACGTAGACGAGAACTAGAATTTTTCTCATCTAACACCTATCTCCATTGAAGCTCCTTGGATCAGTTATGTTCAGATCGGTTGCCTGAGGGCTTCTGCTATACATTCTCTCGATTTCATAACAGCCACGAGGTGATCTCTTCACTCACTTTGGTTTGTTGATCTTGGAAGATACAACTTTGGTTGCAGATTTTTTGCAGTGAGATTTGAGTCCCGCCCTAAGGGATTGCTTTTGGCGATCCCAGTCGTAAAACACTGCCTCTAATCTGAAGGGAAAAACAAAAATTTTTACTTACCGTAAATATATTTTTCCAGAAGATTAGAGGCAGTGCTTACTTCTCCCCCCCCCCCCCCCCCAAATTTGTTCATAGTCTGAGTGGTACGGTTATTCGGCTTTTGTAATTTCTGGGGATGTCTTGGGTAGGAAGCAATTTATAAGGCCAAAGGTTAATTGGGGGAGGTTCCTGAAAAGTTTTGGAGATTGCCTGCCTGTTTTTTCCCTCCAGGTGATGAAATCCCAGTCGTAAAGCACTGCCTCTAATCTTCTGGAAAAATAAATTTACAGTAAGTAAAAATTTTTGTTTTATAGTACATTTTTAAGTATGATATGATTAATTGTCAAAGTTATACTTGGGCTATTCTGGTGACTTTACATGTAGTGTGGGTATATTATACAGGTCGATTATACAGGCTAGTGTGGTTTGGCTATTTAGCAATAGTGTGTTGATCAGGTACACATTCATCTATCTAATACATGCTTTACTCTTGTGTCCAAGTGAGTAATTAAACTCTTATGACTTTTCCGTTAGACTATTCAGACAAGTGACGGACCAGTGACCTCATAACACAGTTTGCTAGGCAGATGTGTCTCTGAATAAGTACATTGAGTCTTGCATGCATTGAGAACATCCTACAGCTGTAGTCTGAGAGATAAGCCCATGTTCAGTGTGTGAAATAGAGTTAACATACCAGAGTCCTATGTAGCATTAAACAGTTAAGTGTAGGATGGTGTTGCAGTAAATCTAGCCCTATACCCCTGCATCTTTCTGTGCGAGCCGTGTATGAATTGTCCAGCTGGGCAAGTAGCTGACTGAAAGTAAGCCAGGGGGGCACAGTCCCTAGTTGAGACGATGAATGCTTGCTCGTGTGCATATGGCAGCATGCCCTGATGATTATTGTGATGATTCTGTGCGGGGTCATTCCTATGTCAGTTGCTGTCCTCTAGCCGCTGTAGTTCAGCTGGTAGGTGTTGCCATGAGGGTGCTGTGAGATGGGGCGATGGTGTATGCGAGTGCCATTTGTCTGGACCAGATCGAGGGGTGGGCAGCTGGGTCTGGTGTGCCGATTCTACGCTGCTTTTTCTAGTTTGACGCTTTTCCGACCTGTTTGCAGATTGTGAGTGCAAGGATCTTGGCACCTGCGGTCTGTCACATACCGCTGTAGCATGTCGTCGTGTTCCCGCCGATACGGCTGTCATCACTTGGTGCATGGGGTCTCCTCCGGGTTCGTGTGAGTTGCACCTCCCAGGGAGCGGAAGGCGGCAGTCTCCCCCGTGCGCTCTGACCGGTTCGTAGTTGCCACCATTTTAGATGTATCGTGGGCTGCGTTGAGGCAATGCGTTGGGGCCTTGAGACCTCTGTTATGACGTGTGCAGCAAGGTGTGGGCCGGGATCACCCCCAACTATTTATAGTTAAATAATATTGTATTCATAATATCTGTGGGCTCTACAGAAAAGGCAATATAAAAAAAAATCAGGAGCCAATGTGAAAAAATTAAATACTGTTTAAAAACACTGTCGGGTGTCCGCTGTGCCATCAAGGTACACTGAAATTATAACATTTACAAGACAGAAGGAATAGGGGCCGGTTGAGCAGCACCACTTTTGTTCAACTTTTCACGTCAGTGAATGTCTTCTAAAAGTTTAAAAGGTTTATTATACTTAGTTTATATACTTAGAAATAGATTCTAATTTTTATGGTTATGTATTTAAAAAAAAAAAAAAAAAAAAAAAAAAAAGTATATAATGCATAAATTAAAGAGGCAACACCATTTTATTTTTTTTATTTCTTCACCAAGAAGTGAACACCAAGATTAGTGAAAACTTTTTTTATATTTGCTAACATCTAGGTCTGTGACAGCTAAATGACATTTAGCTCACATGTACCTCATTCCTTCAGGTTATGCAATTTTTCAGGGTATTTTCAAAAGTCCTCTACCATGCTTGTCTAATTAAATTTACCTTCACTACTTAAAGGAGTGTAAAGTCCTTCACCTTGCAACCATTCTTTTATAAACACACCAGTGTGATTTAAAAAAAATTGCAACAAATTATGTGCATAAATTCTTTGATACTGAGGAATGGTGCAAAAAAAAAAAAAAATATGAAGCAGTTGTAAAAAGTTAAGAGAATGCGCCAATTCTACCACATAAAAAAAAAAAAAAGAAGCTTGGTAAATTTCAATGAAAATATGTGAACAACTAAAGTATGCTTAGGAAGTATAAAAGCAGTTACTTTAATTTACAGGTCTTAGATTTCATTTGAACTAGTACTGCTGGGTTAATCCATCTCAAGTAATTCAGCATAAGTTACTTGACCATTTTTAATTTTCCTTTTTTTTTTTAAATTACCTCTATGTATTGGTATTGCAAATCCACTAGTTGGTTCAATTGGCTGGCCAACAGGCTGCCATTGTTAAACAAGTTAGAGTAAAAGACAAAACTGGAGGTTTTGCAATGCAAATACATAGAGGTAATCAAACACAAAAAACAAAAGACAACTTGAGATTGACTGACCCTGCTACACAAGAAAGGCTAGTGCATATTTTTCTTTTTGTCTTCTTTGGTCTATTAAATTAAGTCAAGTAGAAAATTACGGATCACATCCAAGGCTGCAGTGTCAAAACCACACATATCTAGCATCCCTCTGTCATCTGGATCAGCAATTGTAAATCCATTGGAAGTCAATCCGCAGACAATCAGTTTTGCAGGGATGCCCATTTTCTAGGAAAGTACGGAAAACAAAATACAGATTATCTATATTATCACAAATACCTCAAATACGTTTGCATTATTCTAGTTCCTACAGTTAATGCCTAAGGACACAAAAATGGAAAGTAAAATTTTAATCCAAGATTGGATATTTTACTGCAGCAAAAGCTCCTTATTGGCTAGTTTTAGTATATAAGATAACACCTTAAGAACAGAGTCTTGTGTATGTTCTATATCTATCTGGAATGAATAAAGATCCCAAACGGATGTCTTTAAAATTTCTTATTTGTTGCAGCTTAAAAGAGACTAGTTCTTCAACAAAATTAAGCTTAATTGGGGCTGTCTATGGGAGAATTTATTCAGTCTGTTTAACCCCTTAAGGACCAAGCTTCTGGAATAAAAGGGAATCATGATATGTCACACGTTGTGTGTCCTTAAAGAGTTAAAGGAATTTTTAATGATAATTGTAACGGATTGACGGGCACCCCGACTGGGTACCTCCGTTGAAGGATGCTCCTAGCGCTTTCTGAGGACTCCAAGCACTGCAGCAGACACCACAACCACCGAACAGGAAAAGCATACGAATGCTCTCAAGCATATGAATGCTGTAAACTGCTGAACAGGAAAAGCATACAATCAGCTTACACTCCTGGCAATCAGCATACAACCCAATTCCCCCAATAACGAGACGACACTTTGTTTTGAGGGTCAAGCAGAAGTGACTGTACTGGCACATACAGCCTCTTGTATTCCCAATCCACAAACTTATTAATGCCCCCAGGGTTTTGAAATACAACCAATCAATCCGTAAAATACACACAGACACTCCCACACAAAATCCTCCCCTCTGCCTGTGATAGGATTACTGAAAATACATATTTACAAAATATTAACTTCTAAAACATACATTTTCATAATCAGCATGCTTGAAATTTACACATACTCAAAAATCAGGGCAATCAGTTAAGGGGTTAAAAAGTTAAGGGAAAGTCTTATTTGACCGACCGCAAGCACATTTTAATGCCCAAAAGAGTTCCATAGATTTGGGCTGTGCGGTCGGTCAATTTCACACAGAAAAATGTCTAAGTTCCATTTGAATGCACGAACTGGGTTGTTCGTGCAAATAGCCAATCTAACAGTCGAAGCGTCGAAGTTCCTGAGAAGGTAACGGTCAGCGGTGTTCGTGAAAATGTGTAACTGATTTTAGTTCCATAGATTCAGTGGCATGCACCGCTGACTGTAATCGACTAAATTAAAATCCGAAGTGCCAATTTAAAAGTACAAATCCTTTCTCTGGGAGTTAAAGGGCCAGCAGCAGCACAACAAAAATCTATTATGCCCAAATCTGTTATTTCAAGGGCCAAACCTCCCAGGGACCATAATCACATGGCAAGAGGCTGGCAAGCAGTCCTCTCCAGGCACAAGTGGCGGGGTTGTTTCCTCCACAATAATGTTAGACATTTAAAATCAAAATAGTCCCTTTTAAGCTTTTTGAACAAGCTACCTAAAACGTTAGTTATGGATTGTGTTTATTTTACAAAAAAATAGTTTATTTTGCAATTTCAGGTCATGGCATTAACCCCCTTCAGTTTTTAAAGCATGCAGGACATTTCCAAAGGAAATCCACAGCAGTTCTGTGAAGATGCTACGTGTGCATAAGCATCAAAGAGAGGAGAAAAAAAAAAATATGTAAAGTTACTTGTGTGTTTTTGTATACTCCAATGGCCATTAAAGTGTAATCTCACCTGCCAAGTCATGGCAAGATCTCATTGGCAAGTCCTACACCAACAATTTACCTTGTCGCTTTCAATTAAAAGTCAAATGCTCTAATGAGACGGATGATTTTTCTAAACCACTACACACTTGTATCTTTAATAGGCAATGCATTGGGGGGGCGGCAGCACAGCAAACATGGCTGTGTAATACAAAAGCAAATACAGACAAAAATAAATATAAGCCCTGCGCTCAAAATCCCACTCCTCCTGGGCGGCAGCTGTGACAATAGTACACTTTAGGGGTATTGAGACTGATGTGTACTCTAGTTTTCTGTTGCCCAGGAGTAGTGGGAGTCTGAACCCAGGGCTTAGTTTTGTATGTATGTGCATAAGCATGCCTAAAGCATTAAGGGTAATTGTTTTTAAAAAACAAAACCAAAAAACTGCTATTTCCAGAGAGGAATGTTTGAGCACAGACATGTTGTCACTAATCATAAGCTGCATCAATAATACTGTACCCAATAAGGAGCTTTTATTCCAGATATTTCCATTTGTATTCTTATTGCAGGAGCTGATCTAAAATTACTTTATTAAGTCTGCAACCACAAATGATTGGTAAATGTTTGCACAATTTGTTTTTTTAAATTCAATGCAGTGGCAATTAACACTATACCCAATAATTTAACATCGTAAAGAAAGCAGCAGGGTGGAAGACTGGTTACTATAACCATAATATTTAATCTTTCTTACATAGTAAGTACCGTATATACTAGAGTATAAGCAGAGTTTTTCAGCACATTTTTTGTGCTGAAAAACCCCAACTCGGCTTATACTCGAGTCAGTAGTCTGTATTATGGCAATTTACATTGCCATAATACAGACTGGGGCTGTGGGGGCTGGCAGAGCTGTAACTTACCTTTCCTGCAGCTCCTGTCAGCTCTCTCCTCCTCCGCGCTGTCCGTTCAGCACCTCGGTCAGCTCCCAGTGTAAATCTCGCGAGAGCCGAGACTTACAGTGTAAGCTGACAGAAAAGCTGAATGGACGGCGCGGAGGAGGAGAGAGCTGACAGGAGCTGCAGGAGAGGTAAGTTACAGCTCTGACAGCCCCCCTCTCCCCCCACTGAACTGCCAATGCCACTGGACCACCAGGGAAGGAGATGTATCAAACAAGGAGGGGGGACGAAAAAAAAAAAAATATAATAATAATAAAATAAAATAATAATAATTAAATTAAATAAAAAATAATAATAAGAAATAATTAAAAAAAAAAAATGAAAATAATTAAATAATAATAAAATTGCCCACCCCCCACCAAAGCTCTGCAACACACACACACACACACACACGCTGCACTCATTATACACACACTGCATTCATTATACACACACTGTAAATAAATATTCAATTAATATATATTTTTTAGGATCTAATTTTATTTAGAAATTTACCAGTAGCTGCTGCATTTTCCACCCTAGTCTTATACTCGAGTCAATAAGTTTTCCCAGTTTTTTGGGGTAAAATTAGGGGCCTCGGCTTATATTCAGGTCGGCTTATACTAGAGTATATACGGTAATCTAGGTTGTAAAAAGTCCATCACGTTCAACCTTAAAACCCATTAAAATTGATGTTGTTCTAATAATTACCTCTCTGTACTGTCTCAAGGCAGTTGCTGGGTGAACACTCTCAACACTAGTCTCACAGTCAGTGAAAACTATGAAGACATCAGCCACTGTATTGGTCTCCAGAGCCCAAAGCATTGGAAGGGCGCAATCAGTCGCACCCATAGGTATCTAAAATGCAAGAAGAAACAAATTGCAGCAAATCTTATACAGTATTCAGTACATTTAAACAGAACATAGCATTCCAAAATACATATAAAAAAATAAAAGTGCAATATAAATGAACTTCAATGTTTAAATTAGTTTAAAGGATCACTATATAGTGTCAAAAAAACAAAACTGTTTTCCTGACACTAGAGTGCCCTGAGGGTGCCCCCACCCCGTGGCACTGAAGGGGTTAAAACCCCTTCAGCAGCTTGCCCTATTCCAGAACTGGGTTCCCTAGGCGCTGGTGACCTCTCCTCCCCCACCGACGTCAGCACCCTCAGCCGAAGTCAGCGGAGCCGCATCCTATGGACGCTCTGCGTGATGGAGGCATAATATGCCTCCAGCGTCGCAGATGCGCCTCTAGTGGCTGGCTTCACCCCAAATGTAAACACAGCAGTTTCTCTGAAACGGCTATGTTTGCATCTGAAGGGTTAAAACCTGAGGGACATTGCACCCAGACCACTTCATTGAGCTGAAGTAGTCTGGGTGACTATAGTGTCCCTTTAAATGTGCAGTAGCTTTCATTTCCCAAATACACCTACTTTGTTCCTACCTCCAGAAACAGTCAGTATATTTATATCGGCAGACATTTTGTGCTAAGACAAATTAAAAGTGTATATTGCCAGTCACACTCAAAACAGAGCTGACTCCATTTTGTATTTGCAGGCAAGACAGACACCAAATTTCTTTATTTCTGTAACTCTATTCATTCAAGTCTGAGCTAAGGAATGCGTTATGTAAACAAGATAAGTGATAAGGAATGACGTCTCATAGCAGATGGGGGTTGAAATACTAACCCAGAGACAAGTATATACATTATTATTTATGCATACTATCCACGTATACTTACTTTATAGTAAACACATAATTAGTATCATGTTAATGATATAGACCATTTATGGATACATATTCATGAAGAAATATCATATTTAATAAATGTTAGTGGACTAGAATAATCTTACACATAGCTACACAAAAGAATCAGACACCAGTAACAGATAACACTTGGTACTTAATTTTACTTTCTAAATCTTACAAAGTCCCATTGCAAGAAAAAGGGTGAAATTAAGGTTAGGAGGTGTCACTTCTAAATTACGATTGGAATTGCCGACGCTCTGTCTGGGATGAGCCTTTGAAATTGGCAGCAAATGTGAGTTATAGTGGCCATATAGATAAGCCAAAATGACCGATTTAAGTTAACCCATTCTGCATAATGGCAAATGGACCCCATGACAAGAAATTCTGGTGATGTAATTGTGCCATCTACTGACCAAAACTAGATGATAATATGTAGGGTAGACATACCTACAATGCCATATTGGTCAGATCAACTAATGATGTGCAGAGAGTTTGGCCCTTTAAAAAGTAAGGACAAAGGAGATTGAGGGGACACATTCAGACATTCAACTCTTTGAATCACTCAAAAATATTTTTGAAACACGTGGACTAATCTTTACTATTACTTTCCAAATTAGCATAACTCCAGAACTCTGAAAACTTTTTCTATTGCATACAATCATAACCATACTTTTATTCAATTCCTGGGAACCATCTACTCATCTGATAAGAACATCTACAACATAACTGGTAATTATGCTGGTTTTATTTAATTATGTTAAATTTACTAATAGCAGGAATATATGCCTGGATAAATCGGTCAGATATCAATCATTAGAAATCTTAGTTAACTAAAGAATATATGGTTATAAAAATTCCATTCCTGCAGGTGGAATAAACATAATATATTAATGATAAATTTGGCAGATGTTAGCATGCCACATTTATCCATATATATTGATTTGCTCTGATATAAGATAGAGAATCTTATTTAGGGAAGTAAAATTCGGCTAATGTAAAATCTGGTAGAATTCTTCTTATTGGATGGTTCCAGGAATGGTTAATGATCTGGTATGAACATTACTTTAATAGGCAATATATATCCTATTATGTTGCAACTATGAGGATTGTAGCCAGCATTGGAAGAGTTAATCAGTGTGATCTAACGGTCAGCCGAAGTTTTTATTGCTTCTCGCTGCACTGTTGTATTCTGTGGAATTCTGTTTTCTGTGTGAAGTTCATTTCTAAGTGAAGTACCCCATCATAAATCTCTTGACAGCTGATTGCTTTTAGCCGCTGTATTGTGTAAACCATTGCCATATGATATGCCTATGTTATACCTAAATATTCATTGATTGTTACACATTATTATTGTCACAATAAATTATATTTTTATAAAGAAATTGTGATCACGATGTGAGGTAAAATCCTCTGATGACTTGCTCTAGGATCTAAGAGAATTCCAAAAATTGTGAGTAATTCTCTCGCTTCTCTCACTTTATATCATCAATTTTCAGGGTACAGTGCCAAGATATCAATTTTGATATAATAAAACTTATTAAATGAATTTTATGCAAATATTCTTTTAATACTTATCACCCCATAAATATCCTCATAACACATTTCAGGGTCCAGTACAATCCTCTCATAAGCTAATCACTTTCTTTCACCATCTGTGTAAATGTTATAAATGACCAACACATGGTATTGTGGAGCTGCAGCTCAAGGCCCTTGTCCTACCACTGACCCATGGTTTTGGATAAAAAGAAAAAACAAAAAAAAGATCAATACAAATAATGTTATAGGCAATATGTTTGTCACTGATAGCTACTGGGCATTCTCTGAAACACATAGTGGGTGGACTGATGTGAGATCACATCCCTTCCACTTTCCCCATTAGGTCCTGCCAACTAGGAGAATACTAGAGGGACAGCATAACTCCTACTCCAATTTCTGCACTTCACTTTAATCCCTCCTCCTATTCTCCCAACTCCCTTCAAGCTCTCCTCTCCTTCACGTCAATCCCTCCCACTTTCCTTTCATTATTCCTCTCCAGACTTCCTGCACTGCCCTGTCACGCCAATCCATCCGATTCGCTCATCATTCCCAGCCAATGCAATTCTCCTAGGGAACAGAGAATGGAATAAGCATGCATTGTGGGAGACGAGGATACAGCCTGAGAAAAGGCACCGTTTTCATTGCCATTTATGACCACCTCTAGTGGTGGTCACTCCAACAGCCACTATGGGACCAATGCTAGGTATCTCCACAGTCTGTATGGACACTAGAGTCCATGCGCTGCAAATTGCTGCACTGCAACAATCAGTGAGTCAGTGGATCTATATGGGAGCATTTAGTCTTCCAGAGCATTACCATTCTGCAAAACATTTATTTTATGCAAAAACTATCAAATGCATTAATGCAGCATTGGTGCCCTGTAGAATATTGCATTTTCTATTTACACAGTTACATTAGATATGGATTTCTGGATTGACCATAAAGTAACAGATGGTATCAATAACTCACATGTCTTGAGAATTCTGGAATGTGGTTCTGAACCAACAGGAATCATATGAAATGTTCTTATTTGCTTGGTTTAACTATACAAGGTTTTGTCTTATACATCCTTTTTTAAATGGAGTATTGGGGGGGGGGGGGGGGGGGGGAACTTCTGTGATTTACTGGACACATCCAGCAATTATCATCCACTATAGAACATCTATTATATTGTAGCATGCTTTATTTTATTACATAATAGTACTGGTAAGCAGCATAAATCTAAAGAAAACGTAAGCCCGATGCGTATCGAGGCTTGTAACTGACACACAGAAGAATAACATACACTATACAGACAGACGTATTGGGACACAATGCTTAATTATTGAATGCAGGGGTTTCAGTCAGACCCATTGCAACATGTGTATAAAATCAATCACCTAAAATGGGTCGTTCTGAAGAGCTCAGTGAATTAATACATGGTGCTGACATAGGATGTTACTTTTGCAATAAGTCAATTCATGAGATTTCAGCAATGATAGAAGTTTCCTGGTCAACTTTATATGGTTGTGTTACTGGAAATTAGAAGCATTTAGGAACAGCAGCAACTCAGCCACAAAGTGGAAGACATGAAGTTACAGAGCTGTGTGCGGAGGCAGATGTTGAATAAAAGTCACTAATGTTCTGCTTATTTCATAGCTTCATAACTTTCACTGGAAAAAAAAGATCACAAAAACCGTATGGCAGGAACTTCATGGAATGGATTTCCATGGCTGAGCAGCTACATGCAAGCCTCATAACCAAGTACAATGCCAAGCGTTGGATCAAGTGGTGTAAAGCACGCCGCCACTGGACTCTGGAAAGTGGAAAGACAAATCATACTTCTGTTCAAAGGGACACTATAGTCACCTGAACAACTTTAGCTTAATGAAGCAGTTTTGGTGTATAGAACATGCCCCTGCAGCCTCACTGCTCAATCCTCTGCCATTTAGGAGTTAAATCCCTTTGTTTATGAACCCTAGTCACACCTCCCTGCATGTGACTTGCACAGCCTTCCATAAACACTTCCTGTAAAGAGATCCCTATTTAGGCTTTCTTTATTGCAAGTTCTGTTTAATTAATAAAAAACAAGAGAAATAGGCGCTCACTAAATAAACTAAAGGTGGGCAGCAGTGAACCGAGCAGGAATTCCCAATGCCTACTCAGAATAGTGAAACAAAACAAGAAAAATAGTGGTAAACCGCGCCCAAACAGTACAAGTAATAATAAAATTGTATACATACAAATAGTCCTATAACAAGGAATGTATGGAACCAACAGCATGCACGACGCAAGTAACTACGGCTGTCCTACCTCCCTACTAAGAAAGACATGGAAGGCACAAACCACGGAACTCACCGCTGACAGCCTCACCAAAGGACACTCTGGCGGCACTCACCGCTTCACGGACATAGCCGTTAGTAATGTCTCAGCCAAACCTGTCTGCTGAACATCTAAATCGTACCTTTTTCTGACCAGCCTAAAGCCATTTAAGATTTGTTCTCCGATTTCTTGACCTTTGCTGCTTATCGGCTCATACTGCAAACAGTTAGTCAAAAACAATTCTGCATCTCTCTGCAGATTATGAACGACACGTTAAAGAGCAGAGCTTTTCCTGTGCTTTCCAGCCGCACGAGGAGACGCATAGAAGCCCCTCGTGCGGCTGGAAAGCACAGGAAAAGCTCTGCTCTTTAACGTGTCGTTCATAATCTGCAGAGAGATGCAGAATTGTTTTTGACTAACTGTTTGCAGTATGAGCCGATAAGCAGCAAAGGTCAAGAAATCGGAGAACAAATCTTAAATGGCTTTAGGCTGGTCAGAAAAAGGTACGATTTAGATGTTCAGCAGACAGGTTTGGCTGAGACATTACTAACGGCTATGTCCGTGAAGCGGTGAGTGCCGCCAGAGTGTCCTTTGGTGAGGCTGTCAGCTGTGAGTTCCGTGGTTTGTGCCTTCCATGTCTTTCTTAGTAGGGAGGTAGGACAGCCGTAGTTACTTGCGTCGTGCATGCTGTTGGTTCCATACATTCCTTGTTATAGGACTATTTGTATGTATACAATTTCATTATTACTTGTACTGTTTGGGCGCGGTTTACCACTATTTTTCTTGTTCTGTTTAATTAATATTGTCTTATCCCCTGCTATGTTAATAGCTTGCTAGACCCTGCAAGAGCCTCCTGTATGTGATTAAAAGTCAATTTAGAGATCGATATACAATTATTTAAGGTAAATTACATCTGTTTGAAAGTGAAACCAGTTTTTTTTTTCATGCAGGCTCTGTCAATCATAGCCAGGGGAGGTGTGTCTAGGGCTGCATAAACAGAAACAAAGTGATTTAACTCCTAAATGACAGTTGAACCGAGCAGTGAAATTGCAGGGGAATGATCTATACATTAAAACTGCTTTATTTAGCTAAAGTAATTTAGGTGACTATAGTGTTCCTTTAACAGTGTTATGGGCGATTCTGGGTTTGGCAGGTGCCAGGAGAATGTTACGTGCCTGACTGCATGTGCAAACTGTAAAGTTTGGTAGAGGAGAGGTATGAGGCTGTTTTTCAGGGGTTGGACTAAGCTCCTTACTTTTAGTGAAGGGAAATCTTTAAGATTCAGCATACCAAGACATTTTGGAAAATGCCAAGCTCCAACTTTGCAGGAACAGTTTGGGGAAGGCCCTTTTCTATTCCAGCATGACCATGCCCCACAAAGCAAGGTTGGATAAGTCTGGTGTGGAAGAACCTGACTTGGCGGTACAAAGCCCTGATTTTAACCAAACTTTTGGGACAAACTGGAACAGAGGCCTTCTCGTTCAACATCAGTGTCTGACATCACCGATGTTCTACTGCAGGCATAGGCAACCTTCGGCACTCCAGATGTTTTGGACTACACCTTCCATGATGCTTTGCCAGCATTATGGGTGTAAGAGCATTATGGGGGATGTAGTTCACAACATCTGGAGTGCCGAAGGTTGCCTATGCCTGTTCTACTGTATAAATGGACAAAAATACCTACAGAAACACTACAAATCTTGTGGAAAACCTTTGCAAAAAAAAAAAAAAAAAATAGTAAATTTTATTAAAGGGACACTATTGTCACCAAAACAACTTTAGCTTAATTAAGCAGTTTTGGTGTATAAAACATGCTCCTGCAGCCTCACTGCTCAATTCTCTGCCATTTAGGAGTTAAATCACTTTGTTCATGAACCATAGTCACATCTCCCTGCATGTGACTTGCACAGGCTTCCTAAAAACTTCCCATAAAAGGTCATCTAAAAGTTTTATATCTTTTCTCTACTGCAAGTTCTGGTCATTGGAGCAACTAAATGACCTCCATTTGTCTAAATATACATGGGGATTAAGAAGAGAGTGCAGGTAACGGTCTTTTCTTTGGTTTTTACTATATATTGGGGCTGATGTGTATTGTGGTCCTTGCTGCCGTTCCATTAGTGATGGGAGTAAGCGCAGGACTTCTCTTTTTGTATTTGTATCACACAGCCTGGTTACAATGCTGCCGCCCATCCCATGTGTTCCCTATTAAGGGTTAATAAGTATAGGGGTGTATATAAAAAATACCCCTTTCTGTCTCATTAGAGATATCTTTGCCAGAAGCTCAAGGAAGCAGGCTGAAGGGTCAGTGTTAGGACCCGCTTAGGGGGGTCTGCCTTGACATTGGCAGGCGGGCATTCCCTCCAATAGCCATTGGAGCAACTAAATGACCTCCATTTGTCTAAATATACATAGGGATTAAGGAGAGAGCACAGGTAACTTTCTTTTCTTTAGTTTCTACTGCAAGTTCTGTTTAATTTAGATTTTCTTATCCCCTGCTATGTTAATAGATTGCTAGACCCTGCAAGAGCCTCCTGTGATTGCTGTTTAAATTAGCTATTGTTTGCTAATAAGCAGAGGCCTACCCAGGTGTTAAACATTCCTAGTGGGAGGTGATTTTAGGAGTATATAAGAGTTGTTGTCATTAGCTTGGCTAATATAGCTTGGTTGCTTCATCTAAGTGTTGCTTCTAAGTGTGTGTGGTTGGAGATATTCTGGAGAGTTTTACAGAAGCTTCAACTGTCTAAGAGTTGTGCTAAGAGTTTTCTTTTTTACTGTTACAGGTAAGATTCATCTGTAGGAAAAGGTTACTGATTGCACAAGGTGTGATTTGCTGTTGGTAATTATAAGGCATTTGATTTGATTAGGTAGCTACTTGCTATTGATTGCCGTTTAAATGAGCTATTGTTTGCAAATAAGCAGAGGCCTACACAGGTGTTAAACATTCCTAGTGGGAGGTGATTTTAGGAGTATATAAGGGTTATTGTCATTAGCTTGACTAATATAGCTTGGTTGCTTCATCTAAGTGTTGCTTCTAAGTGTGTGTGGTTGGAGATATTCTGGAGAGTTTTACAGAAGCTTCAACTGTCTAAGAGTTGTGCTAAGAGTTTTCTTTTTTACTGTTACAGGTAAGATTCATCTGTAGGAAAAGGTTACTGATTGCACAAGGTGTGATTTGCTGTTGGTAATTATAAGGCATTTGATTTGATTAGGTAGCTACTTGCTATTGATTGCTGTTTAAATGAGCTATTGTTTGCAAATAAGCAGAGGCCTACACAGGTGTTAAACATTCCTAGTGGGAGGTGATTTTAGGAGTATATAAGGGTTATTGTCATTAGCTTGACTAATATAGCTTGGTTGCTTCATCTAAGTGTTGCTTCTAAGTGTGTGTGTGGTTGGAGATATTCTGGAGAGTGTTGCTTCTAAGTGTGTGTGTGGTTGGAGATATTCTGGAGAGTGTTGCTTCTAAGAGTGTGTGTGGTTGGAGATATTCTGGAGAGTGTTGCTTCTAAGTGTGTGTGGTTGGAGATATTCTGGAGATAAACTGGAGGTAATCTGAGGTATTCAGGAGGATAAATAAAATTAAAATTCCTTTCATTTAAATTATTTACCTCATTGGAATGGCAGACTTAGTTCAATGTAATAGTTGCTATGCATTTGTTTCGCGTTCCACTTTTTGGAGGTTTGGTTGTTGTCTAATCTGTAGACAATTTTCTATCTTGCAGCAGGAGATTGTATTTTTGAAGTCTGAGATTTGTAAATTATCTGGTAAACAAACTCAGGCTGGAACTGCTGCAAAGCCACTGCCGCAGAGACATACTAGGAATGGCAGATGGATTACTGTAGTAACTGGTAGACTTAGAGTTGTGGATAAAAGGCATATTGCACAGTCTGTTGCTCTACATAATTCATTTTATGCACTTTCAGAGTGTAATGGTGTCGTGCAGAGAGGCACTGAGGCTAGTGGTGTCGTGCAGAGAGGCACTGAGGCTAGTGGTGTCGTGCAGAGAGGCACTGAGGCTAGTGGTGTCGTGCAGAGAGGCACTGAGGCTAGTGGTGTCGTGCAGAGAGGCACTGAGGCTAGTGGTGTCGTGCAGAGAGGCACTGAGGCTAGTGGTGTCGTGCAGAGAGGCACTGAGGCTAGTGGTGTCGTGCAGAGAGGCACTGAGGCTAGTGGTGTCGTGCAGAGAGGCACTGAGGCTAGTGGTGTCGTGCAGAGAGGCACTGAGGCTAGTGGTGTCGTGCAGAGAGGCACTGAGGCTAGTGGTGTCGTGCAGAGAGGCACTGAGGCTAGTGGTGTCGTGCAGAGAGGCACTGAGGCTAGTGGTGTCGTGGAGAGAGGCACTGAGGCTAGTGGTGTCGTGGAGAGAGGCACTGAGGCTAGTGGTGTCGTGGAGAGAGGCACTGAGGCTAGTGGTGTCGTGGAGTGAGGCACTGAGGCTAGTGGTGTCGTGGAGAGAGGCACTGAGGCTAGTGGTGTCGTGGAGAGAGGCACTGAGGCTAGTGGTGTCGTGGAGAGAGGCACTGAGGCTAGTGGTGTCGTGGAGAGAGGCACTGAGGCTAGTGGTGTCGTGGAGAGAGGCACTGAGGCTAGTGGTGTCGTGGAGAGAGGCACTGAGGCTAGTGGTGTCGTGGAGAGAGGCACTGAGGCTAGTGGTGTCGTGGAGAGAGGCACTGAGGCTAGTGGTGTCGTGGAGAGAGGCACTGAGGCTAGTGGTGTCGTGGAGAGAGGCACTGAGGCTAGTGGTGTCGTGGAGAGAGGCACTGAGGCTAGTGGTGTCGTGGAGAGAGGCACTGAGGCTAGTGGTGTCGTGGAGAGAGGCACTGAGGCTAGTGGTGTCGTGGAGAGAGGCACTGAGGCTAGTGGTGTCATGGAGAGAGGCACTGAGGCTAGTGGTGTTGTGGAGAGAGGCACTGAGGCTAGTGGTGTTGTGGAGAGAGGCTTGAAGACTATGGTGAGGCCTAATAGAAAGCAGTTGTTGTTGGGGGATTCCATCATAAGAGGTGTGGAGATGGACAATGGTGGTCTTGTGAGGTGTCTTCCTGGAGCTACTGCTCACAGAGACAGGAGACGTATATGTAATATTGTTAAGCAAGCAAAGCAGGAAGGGGAATTGGATGTACTTTTCCATTTAGGGACAAATGACTTGGCTTGCAACAAGGTTTCAGAGGTTAAGGAAGTTTTTAGTGTTTTTGCCAATGATATACGGCAGGTTGCTTCCACACTGTCATTCTCTGAAGTTCTGCCTGTGCATAACACTCAGAATGACAGGCTGATGCGTATTAGGGACTTTAACTTGTGGCTTGGTGAATGGTGTCGGGAGCAAGGATTTGGCTTTATTGCTCATGGTAGCTCTGTTTGGAATGGAAATAAACTGTACAAAAAAGATGGTTTGCATCTTTCTCAAAAGGGAACAAATGTTCTCAGTCAGCAGTTCAGAGATTTTGCTAGGATGTATTTAAACTAGGAGGGGGGGAGCAAAAGGGTGATAGAACATCAATCCAATTGTCCCCCAAAACAAGGACAGAAGGTGCCTGTAGCAAGTGTGTGAAAAAATGATAAGCTGAGAGTCATGTCTACAAATGCTCGCAGTTTAGGGAATAAGATCCATGTGGCAATAATGGCAACTGATAGTGTAGATTTAGTCGCTGTTACTGAGACATGGTATAATGAGAAAAATGACTGGGACATAACAATACCAGGGTACTCTTTATATAGAAAAGACAGGGAAGGCAAGAAAGGGGGAGGGGTGGCCCTGTATGTGAAGGATAGCATGAAATCTAGCCTAATAAAGGTTAGTGAGGCTAACAGAGTCCGTTTGGGTTTCGTTAGAATTTGGTAATCACACAGTAACTCGTGTAGGTGTGATTTATAGGCCCCCAGGACAAATAGAGTTAGATCATCTACTAGTTGAGGAAATGGCTAAAATGACAATGAAGGGGGAAGTTATCATCATGGGTGACTTTAATCTTCCTGATGTGAATTGGAAAACAAAGATAGCTACTTGTGCCAGGAGCACACATATTCTAAACTCCCTACTGGGATTGTCTCTAAAACAAGTCGTTGAGGAGCCAACTCGTAAAGAGGCCATACTAGATTTAGTGTTAACAAATGGAGATTTGGTATCAGATATTACTGTAGGTGAAAGTTTAGGATCCAGTGATATAAGAACAGTGACTGAGTCACACCACACAAAAACAAAAGTTTTAGACTTTAGAAAAACAGACTTTTCTAAAATTAGAATATGTGTAAAGGAGTCATTATCAGACTGGAGCAATTTAAATGGAGTCCAAAAGAAATGGGATTATTTAAAAGTTGCACTACTGAAGGCAACAGAAAATTGCATTAGGCTTGTCAGTAAAAGCAAAAAATTCAAGAAACCACTGTGGTACTCCGCAGATGTGGCCAAAATAGTAAAAAACAAAAAGCTAGCATTTAGTAATTATGAAAAAAAAAAAAACACCAGAGTGAGGAAGACAGAATGACCTATAAAATTAGGCAGAAAAAGGCTAAGCAAGTTATAAGAGCTTCCAAATCACACACAGAAGAGAAAATAGCACAGTCAGTAAAAAAGGGGGACAGAATTTTTTTTAGATACATAAATGAGAAAAGAAAAGTAAAACAAGGATTAGTTAGATTAAAAACAAAAGAAGGAAGGTATGTAGATGAGGATAAAGGTCTAGCTGACTGCCCCAATGAATATTTTTGTTCGGTATTTACAGATGAAAATGAAGGAAAGGGACCTCAGTTAAGAAAAAGGATAAATGAGTCATTTATTACACGTGAATTTACAGAGGAAGAGGTTCTATTTCAACTGTCAAAAGTAAAGACAAATAAGTCAATGGGACCTGATGGAATACACCCAAAGCTATTAAAAGAGCTCAGTGGTGTACTAGCAAAACCATTAACAGATTTATTTAACCAATCATTGTTAACAGGAGTAGTCCCAGAAGATTGGAAGTTAGCGAATGTTGTGCCCATTCACAAGAAAGGTAATAGGGAGGAGTCGGGCAACTATAGGCCAGCAAGCCTTACTTCAGTAGTGGGGAAAGTGATGGAAACCATGTTAAAGGATAGGATTGTTGAACATCTAAAAACACATGGATTTCAAGATCAGAGACAACATGGGTTTACTTCAGGGAGATCATGCCAAACTAATCTTATAGATTTTTTTGATTGGGTAACTAAAATTATAGATCAGGGTGGTGCAGTAGACATTGCTTACCTAGATTTCAGTAAGGCTTTTGACACTGTTGCACATAGAAGGCTTATCAATAAACTACAATCTTTGAGTTTGGATTCCAATATAGTTGAATGGGTAAGGCAGTGGCTGAGTGACAGGCAACAGAGGGTTGTAGTCAATGGAGTATATTCGAAGCTTGGGCTTGTCACCAGTGGGGTACCTCAGGGATCTGTACTTGGACCCATTCTCTTTAATATTTTTATTAGTGATATTGCAGAAGGTCTTGATGGTAAGGTGTGTCTTTTTGCGGATGATACCAAGATATGTAACAGGGTTGATGTTCCAGGAGGGATAAGCCAAATGGCAAATGATTTAGGTAAACTAGAAAAATGGTCAGAGTTGTGGCAACTGACATTTAATGTGGATAAGTGCAAGATAATGCATCTTGGACGTAAAAACCCAAGGGCAGAGTACAGAATATTTGATTGAGTCCTAACCTCAACATCTGAAGAAAGGGATTTAGGGGTGATTATTTCTGATGACTTAAAGGTAGGCATACAATGTAATAGAGCAGCAGGAAATGCTAGCAGAATGCTTGGTTGTATAGGGAGAGGTATTAGCAGTAGAAAGAGGGAAGTGCTCATGCCATTGTACATAACACTGGTGAGACCTCACTTGGAGTACTGTACACAGCACTGGAGACCATATCTTCAGAAGGATATTGATACCTTAGAGAGTTCAAAGAAGGGCTACTAAACTGGTTCATGGATTACAGGATAAAACTTACCAGGAAAGGTTAAAGGATCTTAACATGTATAGCTTGGAGGAAAGACGAGACAGGGGGGATATGATAGAAACATTTAAATACATAAAGGGAATCAACACAGTAAAGGAGGAGACTATATTTAAAAGAAGAAAAACTACCACAACAAGAGGACAGTCTTAAATTAGAGGGGCAAAGGTTTAAAAATAATACCAGGAAGTATCACTTTACTGAGAGGGTAGTGGATGCATGGAATAGCCTTCCATCTGAAGTGGTAGAGGTTAACACAGTAAAGGAGTTTAAGCATGCGTGGGATAGGCATAAGGCTATCCTAACTATAAGATAAGGCCAGGGACTAATGAAAGTATTTAGAAAACTGGGCAGACTAGATGGGCCGAATGGTTCTTATCTGCCGTCACATTCTATGTTTCTATGTTTCTATTAAAGTTCAATTTACAGAGCAGGAGATAAAATTGTTTATGGTAAATTACATGCATGTGGTGTCAGAGTCAGGGGAGGTCTGGCAATAGCTGTATAAACAGAAACAAAGTGATTTAACTTCTAGATGGCAGTGCAGAACCTGAGAGCCATGATCTACACACTAAAACTGCTTCATTAAACTAAAGTTGTTTAGGTGACTAGTGTTCCTTTAATTAAAATATATTAAAATTATATTTTCCTGGCATATGGTGGCAGTACAATTGGGATGTTCTTTTCCCTTAGGCCAAGCATCTGAAAGAAATAATTAACATAAAAAAAGGTCCCTCCCCTTACCAGGTATAAGAGGCCCAACCAGCCTAGAGACCTCAGTTCTCTTTCTTGCTCCAACAGGAACGGTCAGGCATCTGGAATGTGGAGGAGGAATGGTGAGGCACATGGGTTGCTGCCTGGGGGATCCGGTCTGATAGCCTCCCGGGTGGAGAGCTGAATGGCCAGAAGACATCCTGCTGGCTTACAGAGCAGGTATGTAAGCCTGCTTTTAGGCCGCGTGCAGCACCGGCAAAGCAGGGAGGCGGTCTCTAGTGGCAGCTAATCACTGTCCGGTGGAGACGCATGCGCACAGCGGTGGAACGCTCGCCCTGGTGGTTTTGCGTTCCACCGGAGTTCCGAACGCGCTATCGCGCATGCGCGGTCTGAACTCCCCGAAAATGGCGCCAAATGTGAAGGATCTGCCTGGTTATGCTGTGCAGATCTTCTTGTCAGCATGGATGCTCGGCAGTGAAGATCTCCCGTGTCGCCAGCCCCCCCACACGGGTCAGAGGTTTTGAAGGTATGACTTTTTTTTTTTTTTAAAGTCTTATCTTTAACCCCTTAAGGACACATGACATGTCTGACATGTCATGATTCCCTTTTATTCCAGAAGTTTGGTCCTTAAGGGGTTAAAGCTCTCTAGAAAATCTTTTTTTTTTTTTTTTTTCCTCTGCAATTACATGTTTAGTCCTGTCTAAGCCGGTTCCCAAATTAAACTTCTCAGTTGGTTTTCATAGTAAAGTCTGTAATGCCAAGGCTCCTTTAGTAAAATACTTTCTGTGCATGGCAAATATACAAATCAGATCTGACTCTTAGACTGGTGTGGGACACCTATTTAATTCAGTTCATGTACTGATGATTAGTGTAATCAGATCTGACTCTGTCTTAGCCTGGTGTGGGACACCTATTCAATTCAGATCATGTACTGGTGATTAGTGTAATCAGATCTGACTCTGTCTTAGCCTGGTGTGGGACACCTATTCAATTCAGATCATGTACTGATGATTAGTGTAATCAGATCTGACTCTGTCTTAGCCTGGTGTGGGACACCTATTCAATTCAGATCATGTACTGGTGATTAGTGTAATCAGATCTGACTCTGTCTTAGCCTGGTGTGGGACACCTATTCAATTCAGATCATGTACTGGTGATTAGTGTAATCAGATCTGACTGTCTTAGTCTGGTGTGGGACACCTATTCAATTCAGATCATGTGCTGATGATTAGTGTAATCAGATCTGACTCTGTCTTAGTCTGGTGTGGGACACCTATTCAATTCAGATCATGTGCTGATGATTAGTGTAATTAGATCTGACTCTGTCTTAGCCTGGTGTGGGACACCTATTCAATTCAGATCATGTACGGATGATTAGTGTAATCAGATCTGACTCTGTCTTAGTCTGGTGTGGGACACCTATTCAATTCAGATCATGTGCTGATGATTAGTGTAATCAGATCTGACTCTGTCTTAGTCTGGTGTGGGACACCTATTCAATTCAGATCATGTGCTGATGATTAGTGTAATTAGATCTGAATCTGTCTTAGCCTGGTGTGGGACACCTATTCAATTCAGATCATGTACTGATGATTAGTGTAATCAGATCTGACTGTCTTAGTCTGGTGTGGGACACCTATTCAATTCAGATCATGTACTGATGATTAGTGTAATTAGATCTGAATCTGTCTTAGCCTGGTGTGGGACACCTATTCAATTCAGATCATATGCTGATGATTAGTGTTAATGACGTGGAATTCTTAGACAGGGCTGCAGGCTCAGGTGCATAACCCTTATGTGGAAGGTGTAAATTCACGGTTTAAATATGAGTCGAATTGCTCCTACCTTGATGCTAGCAAAATCCTGGCTACATGAAATGTAATCGCTTTTGCCTTTGTTTCAGGATATTTGACAGACGTTTGAGTCTTTTAATAGCCTGCTCTTTCTTCTCCGGTATATGCTACTAAACAGAAGTTTAAATGGAAATGAACTCAGTCTAGTTAACACTGTTTTGTTCCTTGTTCAGAATCCTCTATCGTAGTTTCTATTACAAGGTTGAATGTTGGGCTAAGGTAAGCTGAGACTACTCTAGCATGATATTCACTGTCCATGACAAATATACTAAGCTAGCAGACCTGGCTATGGCTTACACTGGTATGGGAGATCAGTCTATGCTGACACGAATTCAATCCCATCAGATTAAGGCCGGTGAAATTGCTCAGTGGGCCAATGCATCAGCAGAATCTGTTCTAACCCATGGGTCGCAGGTTCAGATCCCGGCAGGGTTGACTCAGCCCTTCATCCTTCTGAGGTAGATAAAATGAGTACCATTAAAATGTGTGATATTAACAACCCCTGGATGTTGGGCTAAGGTAACATCCCCAGGTTGACTTGGAAACCAGAGTAATCTGAATGTACCTTTCCGGGTTAAATTCTTAAATGTGACTTGTAGAATTGGAAAGTGGTCCCTTCCTAGCTCAACAAGAGGGTGCATTGAGTTGACTCTTGTTTTAAATAAGCTAAGAAAGTTTATTGAAAAATAAAGAGGTTTATGTTATCCTCTCTTTTATAACGGTTGTTATACCAGGGGTAAAGCACTTCCAGTCCAACAAGTATTGCGGGTTGTTATATTCAGAAATTGGAAAAACCCTGAGTAAGGCCTTTTTTGTAAAGTAAAGTACTTTCCCTTCTGGAATTCAGATGGTCTATAGAGTTCTTATGTTTTTTCCTCACGGTGGTGATTTTGCTTTCGGCTCATTGCATGGTTGGTACTTCTGTTGCCCATAGGGGCACTATAGTTTGAAACTTGGACAGCAGACACTGCATCAAAAGTAAAGATGCATGGCGATAATCTATGCCTGGAATCGCAGGTATAGGAATTTCCAGTTCAAAGATGACGCCAGAGGGGGCGTAAGGTTGAAAGGTTATAAAACCACACCTTTGTTTCTGCTGGGTCTCCCTATTGAGGAAGGTGTGGTAGGAAGGATTCCATCTTCCAGAGTATAATAAAGGGTTTCTCCCGGTTGTTCCTAGTCCCAACTCGGATGTGTTTTTTCAAACTATCTTGGATCTAAAAGTCCTGAACAAACTCGTTTTTTTACCAACATGTTGAAATGGAGAATATGGCGTCTGTCGTTTATTTCCTTAAAAAAGAGACACTTCATGGCAACTTTAGATATAAAGATGCCTACCTGCCTTTTCCTATGTGAAGTCACTATTTTCCTGAGGCTTGCTATGAGGAAGGTGAAAAGGGTTCATTTTTATTACAATTCAGAGACCTTTTTATTCGGGCTAGCTTCAGCACCCAGGTTTTTTTTGGGGGGTCCTCACAATTTGTTTTTTTTTTTTTTTTTTATATATATATAAATCTTTATTTTCATTTTTTTTTTTTATAAAACAAGTTCAATTCAAGTAAAGACACAGCTTGCAACTGTATAGTTTTTAAACACGGTTCTAGCAATTATTTTCCAGTAACAATTCAATAAATAATAATTCTAAGTGCCTGTCAAGCCGTGCATTAGTAAGCATCTTCATTAGACAGTATTCTGCTGTATCTTACTTCTTACATCCTTGCATTCATACAGACATACATGTCATACATATCGCCTTAACCTTAACCATACCTGCTACCCATTCTCTCATCTACGGATAACTATCTCTGTGGGGGGGGGGTGGGGGGTTTATGTTGTGATTGATAAATCTAACCCAACCTCACAATTTGTTTTTAAGTTACTGGGAATCACAGTATAGATGCGCTAGAAATCCTGGAAGATTATGTTTGGTTTATCACCTAGTAAAATCTCACCTTGCCCCTGCGAGGTCTGTCCTGTTTCTTGGGTTTTGATCGAGTCAGGGACTCGGTAGGTTCACCTCACATGAGAAAGTGTATGAAGAGGAGGTTTGATGATGCACCTCTTCGGCTGTCTGTAGGTTCGGTGAGAAAGCCTTGCAGGTTTTAGGTCATCTGACCTCTACAATCCCAGCGGTTGGTTGGGCCTGAGCAAATTCGAGGCTCTTACAGTGAAAAATGTTGTCCCATAGTCTAAGAAGTTAGAAGACTTCTATTCTTTTAATGAATATATAAGCTCATGCAATAGAAAAGTTCTCTTGTTGGCTGAATAAGATTTCTTTATACGGCTTTTTTGTCACGAATCTTGAATTGTGATTTCTACAATCTCTTCAAATGCAGGTTGCCTGTATCGCTTATGACAGGGTGTTGGGTCATAAATGATACAGAATAATCTTCATTATTCCAAGATTGTTGTCGGTTCTCTATGCTTTGCAGTAGTTCAAAGTTTTTCTCAGACTATGGTCTCCTACCTAAAACGTACAAGGCAGTACAGAGGTTGTTATATTTTATTTCCTTGGCTCAAGGTTTATGTCCTGGGCTCGAAGTCATAGGGACTTCATTGCCGCCATTCCCTTTAGAGGTATAGTCGACGTAGTAGCGGACAATGTCAGCAGTTCAGAATGGTCCCAGAACAAGTGGTCCCTCGAACTAGTAATTTTTTCGCTTGGCGGTGATGTATTCAATCTGCCAGTCTTAAACCTTATGGCAAGTTGATCAGATGCAAAGGTTGGGTCGTTTGCCTCCCTCTTCAAGGTAGACGAGCCTATGGTAATGGACGGTCTTTTGATCCGGGGGGTATTTCACCTTGCTTTCAGGTTTTTTTTTTCTTCTTCCCCTGGTGAACCTTGTCCCAAGGGTCTGCAAAAGGGGGCATCAGATTGAGCTTGGATGCTGGCCATAGTGCCGTACTGACTAGACCACAGCTGGTTCTCGTTTTTTATTTAACATGTTCAGGTTGACGGCTTGGCTACGGCTAAACTTATTCTACATGGTAGGGGCATTAAAGTAGTGAGGTTTCGGTTTCTGTTAGATTCTACCAGGTACTCTGCCTCTTCTGTCTACTAAAGAATTTGGACGTACTTCTCCTATTGTTACTATCCAGCATTCTTACGGGGTGGTTTTTCTCATGGTTTTAGTCTGTCTACCCTTAAAGTCCATGTTTCCGCTCTTAGTCAAGATTGGAATTTGTTTGGAGCCAACTGAATGTGGATTGGTCTAGACAAATACATTTGGACCAATCATCTTCATGTGGCATACTGATCATCTATTTGTGAATTCCTTTGGTGTTTTTATGGGGCAGTTTCCTCCAGGGCCTCTTTAGCTAGATGGCTGGTGGATAGTATTTATTTGGTTTATTCTTCCTCAAATCTACCTTTACCTGCCTCCTTGATAGCTCATTCTGCTAGTGTTAATACTGCCTCTTGGCACAATAAAGACATGTGCTGCACCGGAAGTTATATGCAAGGCTGCTACCTGGTCTTCTTTCAACATTTTTTGCCGAGCGTTGCAACCTAGACGTGTTCTCTGCCTCTGACGCAGTTTTTTGGGCACTAGGTGTTGCATTTTGTTGCCTAATTTCCCGCCCTTAGTGTGGATCTCGATATATCCCAATTGTACTGCCACCATATGCCAGGAAAAACTGCAATTTTACTTACCGTAAATTCCCTTTTCCTTAATATGGTGGCAGTACAGCATTCCCCCCCCCTTTATATATGTATATAGAGTTTGGGTGTTTTATAAAGTGTTCTCGGTACGTACTGAGGTCTCTAGGCTGGTTGGGCCTCTTATACCTGGTAAGGGGAGGGACCTTTTTTATGTTAATTATTTCTTTCAGATGCTTGGCCTAAGGGAAGAGAACATCCCAATTGTACTGCCACCATATGAAGGAAAAAGTTATTTACGGTAAGTAAAATTGCAGTTATTTAGCTAACTGGGGTGGGTGGAAGTTAGTGGGGAATTTGGTGTTAGGCTAGCTAGGGGTTAATGTAAAAAAAAAATGAAAAATGTTTTAACATTTAAAAAAATCCACCCCCTTTGCCCAGTCCTAATGAAAATGAACCCATTCCCTGCCAGTTGATCACTACTTACAGTGATCAAACTATCCAATTTTTTTTACCCCTTAGGGTTAACTTTTATTTTTAACCCCCACGGGTTCAATTTAATTAATTTAAATATTTTAAAATGATATATTTTGCTAGCTGGGGTGTGTTGGACTAACCGGAAATTGGGGAATTTACGGTTAGTGCGGCTTGCTGCTAGTTAGGGGTTAACTGTAAAATTAGTTTAGAAAATTTTTACATCTGTAAAAAGAAAAAAAAAAAAAAAATTAAAAAATGCTCATTACCAATACTCCTGGAACAAACTAGAGAAAAAAAAATGATCCCACGCCAAGGTTCAAAATATGCCTTTTGAATTACCCCAGGATATTTTCTTTAATAAAAATAGTGTTTGCCAGGTATATGTGGATGTTGAAGGGGCACATTTGAGACGCAGCCATTCAGTTTTGTTTCTAACTTTGAAGTTTTACACTGTGTCCATGTTCCATGTTGGAGTAGTTTAGCTGGTTGGTTATTCAAACTTACCCACAAAGTTACATACGGGGGTATTGTTGTACTCAGACGACATAGCTGAGCAACATATGTAGTATTATACAGTTGTAGCACACATAAGGTTTGCAAAATATACTGCGCAAACTCACTTTGTGTGTCAAAACGGCAGATAAAAATAAAATTAAAAAAATGCTCATTACCACTATGGCTTTATGGGGTATTTGGATTATATAGCCTGCTCAAGTGCTCCAAAGTGGGACACTGACGCAAAACCCTCTATGAAAATTCACACTTAAAAACCTGAACTTGTCGTCATGTCTTTTACAGCACTGTAACTTCACAAAATAGTATCAAGGTCATTCATTGGGCATATTGTTTTACTCAGAAGATGTAACTGAGCATAATTTGGGGAATTTTATGACCGTGGTACATATCAAGTGTAAGAAATACTTTGCAAAAATGCCATATCCCCCCCACCACAAACATGACATAAATTGGTGAAAAAAAAATGGTGACCAGTTAAGGCACAATATACACCATGTAAAATAACATGGGGTGTCTGCTTTATCAAATGAAAGACCTTTGTGGGGTTATTTGAACAGTCACACTGCTATAATACCCTAAAATGAGACATAGGCCCATCAAATCCATCTAAATTCTAACTATAGAAACTGAAATAGCCTTGTCTCTTATATGGCATTGTGGCTTTACAGAAAAGTGCCAAAGGCATACAATGGTGGTATTGTTATATTCAGCAGATGTAGCTGAACACAATATGGGGTTCTGTGCAGGAATAGCACAAACCAGCTTTACGAAATACACATTACAAAAACCTTGTTATATGTGTAAATGGCAAAATAGAGAACAAAAAAAACAAAACAAAACAGTTTTACTCTAATATTTAGCAGAGATTGGCGATGAAATGGCTACGTAAAAAGTGTCAAACTAAGTAAATAGCCTGTGATGTCTACTTTATATAAATATATAATTTTGTGTGGCATTTTTTTCTTCTTTCTGTGATGGCTACTAAACCTACAAGACAAACATACCAACTTCTAAAATTGTTGCAAATTGAAATTCTATTTAAGTCCTTGTATTTTGTGACATGTAACTTTCAAAATAAGCTGAAATACTATACATATGATGTACTCTATAATTCAAGACACATAAATGAATTTATTTTGAGTTACTTTTTCTTTGCTGGACATTATGCACACGCTATTATTGCCAAAACTGAATTTTTTTATTTATTTTTTTTTTAAATTTTTTGGCTTTTTTTTTTATAATTAATGAGAATGTATCTATCTATATGTGACATCAAATTAAAGCCCGGTTTGCACACTTAAAAAAACAAAAAAACGATATATAACATGTGTAGGTGCAATAAATGACAGAGATGCAAATTGCGTTTGAACACAGCAAAATAATGCAAAAAATGGCTTGTGTCCTTAAGCATAAGACAAGCTTCTTGAAGCTTTGCCCTTAAGGGGCTAAGAGTCCCTTTTAAAATGTAATAGGCAGGTTTCCCTATGCTTTTGTCCATAGTGTGTATGTTAACAAAATACATAGTGTATATTAACAAAACCATCAAAACAAAAAGAGAAAAAAAGAATGATATGTTATAAGAAGTGACTTTTCTACATGCCCTGAGTGGTGTCCCTCAATTTATTTTTGTGTTTTGGTTATATTTTGTACACACTTAAATAAAGAGTTCAGAGGAAAATAATAAATAAAATAAGACAAAAATATATCATGGCATTATAGTTTCAGAAAACACAATCAAGAATGCATAGCATAATTACTTACATCTGCCATCTTTTCTAATACTTCTGCTAAGCTCATGTCAGCAGTCACTGGACAAGCAATGATATCATCAGAAAAAGCAATCATATGCGATCTCTTCTCAGTACGTGCAACAAGCTGTAAAATAGAAACTAGACTTCAGATTCTTTGTGTCTACAAACATTTAACCCGTTAAAACCGTTGGGGTGTTCTATGCCGCCCCCATTATAATGGGCTTTAAAGCCATTACAGCGGCATAGAAAGCCCCAGCGCCCAGGGTGCACTCACCTCCGACGCGAACCTTTTCTGGGGGACGGTCTCACAGCCCAGGTAGTCCTCCCTCCGCAATTTAGGCCCCCAGGTGCCATGTGATCGCTCTTAAAGATCAATCACATGGCAGGCATAGCTGCCTATGCAGCTGCCTGCAAGGGGACTGCCTAAACTGACAGTCCCCCTGCTGGTGGAAAAATTTAAAAATAAATACCAAAAAAAGTTCATAAAGCAATCAGGATACACACACTTTTTTATATTTATAGTTCTATACATATCAATATACACTTATTATGGAGTTACATATACAGTAATTGTATTATATATTTAAAAAATTCAAATACATTAAAGGGACACTATAGTCACCAGAACAACTACTGTTTTTGCTGTAAGCACGGTCTTTTCAGCCTAGTGATAACTTCACTGGCCACTCCTCAGATAGCAGTTAGAGATCCTTCCTGGGTCATGTCTGCCTAAAATGCACCCAAACATTCAGTGTCTCCTTCCTCTGCATTCAGACACTGAACTTTACTCATAGAGATTCGCTGATTCAATGCATCTCTACGAGGAGATGCTGATTGCCCATGGCTGTGTTTGAATCATGCTGGCTCTGCCTCCTTGTCAGCCAATCCTATTTGGAAGCATTGTGATTGGATCAGGCTACCACTTCTGATGAAGTCAGCAGACGGCTTGTTTTTCTGAGTCTAACAGCATGCAGAGTTACAGCTTCAGGCTTGTATATAGTAAGATTTTTTACTATATTTATGGAGGCATGAGGGGCCATACATAGTGGTTTTAGGGTAAGGAATACATGTTTGTGTTCCTGACCCTATAACCACATCAATTAAAAAATAGGCAGTTTCACTCTAAAACTATTTTGATATTAATATATACGGTTATCAAAATACACTTAGAATGAAATATAAAATTATATATATATATATATATATATATTTATATATTTTAACACACAAACTTTGGCTAGCGTTTGTGACCAAGTGGCTACTAAAAAACACTGAACATACCCCATTTTGAATACCCTGGGTTATGTACTTTTTCAAATGGTTTGCAATAGTCGGGATAATTTTTATTTCTTGGCTGCCATACCGTCTCAAAGGCAACATTTTAATTTTAATTAGCAAAAACAGAAATATGCAAATCTTATATTTGACCCTGTAACTTTCCAAAACATTATAAAACCTGCACATGAGGTACTCGTGAGACATTACTCTACACAAATATAAGTGTTTTAGAGCAGTAAAATGTATAATACTGATGATATCTGTGAAAGGGCAGTGTGAAAAATGCAAAAAAAAATAAAAATAACGCTAACTTTGGCCAAGGTTTGAGACTATAAGTGGCTTCTGGACATACCCCATCATTTTAAATAACCTGAGTGGTCTACTTTTACAAATGGTATGCCAAAATGGAGTTCATTTTCATTCCTGGACTACCATACGATCTCAAAGGCAACATAGGCCCAGCAAACCAATCTGGCAAATTTCAATAGAAAAGCCCTATATTTGACCCCTGCAAGTTTCCAAAAACTTCATAAAACTTGTACATGGATGGTACTGTGGTATTTGTGAGACATTGCTGAATACAAATGTGTATTTTATTGCAGTAAAATCTAACAGTATTATGACACAGTTAAAATATCACGTAGAACTTGAAAAATCATTTATTTTTCTTAATTTCTCATACTTTAGATTTTATTCACATTCAATTATGTTTCATATATAGATATTTGATATAAAATGTTTCTCCTGAACAAAATGATATATAATAAGTGTGGGTGCACTTCATATGAAAGAGGTGAAGCTCCGTCCTTAAGGGGTTAACATTTTTTTTTTCTCTTTATTTTAGTTTGCTGTACAGAGATACACACCTGTACAAAAATTCTCAAAACACACTCACGGCTTATTATTTGTGAGAACAGAAAAAATACAGAAGAAAATCAATGGGAGCACCAGGACGGAAAGAAAGCTGGGCTTATTTGTCTCTGCTCGTGATACGGCAGAATGGCAAAGTTCAAATATTTTACAAGAAACAAACCACAAATATTTTATTTGGACCTAGAGTGATATACAAGCACATTTCTCATGCGCAGTGTGTTACATGCTCCAAGTAAAGCATGCAGGTTACTCCAATTACAGTCACTCACTTAGTGGTGACTAATTTATATAAAAATAAAAAAAATTATAGAAACATAGAATGTGACGGCAGATAAGAACCATTCGGCCCATCTAGTCTGCCCAGTTTTCTAAATACTTTCATTAGTCCCTGGCCTTATCTTATAGTTAGGATAGCCTTATGCCTATCCCACGCATGCTTAAACTCCTTTACTGTGTTAACCTCTACCACTTCAGATGGAAGGCTATTCCATGCATCCACTACCCTCTCAGTAAAGTGATACTTCCTGGTATTATTTTTAAACCTTTGCCCCTCTAATTTAAGACTGTCCTCTTGTTGTGGTAGTTTTTCTTCTTTTAAATATAGTCTCCTCCTTTACTGTGTTGATTCCCTTTATGTATTTAAATGTTTCTATCATATCCCCCCTGTCTCGTCTTTCCTCCAAGCTATACATGTTAAGATCCTTTAACCTTTCCTCGTAAGTTTTATCCTGCAATCCATTAACCAGTTTAGTTGCCCTTCTTTGAACTCTCTCTAAGGTATCAATATCCTTCTGAAGATAGGGTCTCCAGTACGGTGTACAGTACTCCAAGTGAGGTCTCACCAGTGTTCTGTACAATGGCATGAGCACTTCCCTCTTTCTACTGCTAATACCTCTCCCTATACAACCAAGCATTCTGCTAGCATTTCCTGCTGCTCTATTACATTGTCTGCCTACCTTTAAGTCATCAGAAATAATCACCCCTAAATCCCTTTCCTCAGATGTTGAGGTTAGGACTCAATCAAATATTCTGTACTCTGCCCTTGGGTTTTTACGTCCAAGATCTTGCACTTATCCACATTAAATGTCAGTTGCCACAACTCTGACCATTTTTCTAGTTTACCTAAATCATTTTCCATTTGGCTTATCCCTCCTGGAACATCAACCCTGTTACATATCTTAGTATCATCCGCAAAAAGACACACCTTACCATCAAGACCCTCTGCAATATCACTAATAAAAATATTAAAGAGAATGGGTCCAAGTACAGATCCCTGAGGTACCCCACTGGTGACAAGCCCAAGCTTCGAATATACTCCATTGACTACAACCCTCTGTTGCCTGTCACTCAGCCACTGCCTTACCCATTCAACAATATTGGAATCCAAACTCAAAGATTGTAGTTTGTTGATAAGCCTTCTATGTGCAACAGTGTCAAAAGCCTTACTGAAATCTAGGTAAGCAATGTCTACTGCACCACCCTGATCTATAATTTTAGTTACCCAATCAAAAAAATCTATAAGATTAGTTTGGCATGATCTCCCTGAAGTAAACCCATGTTGTCTCTGATCTTGAAATCCATGTGTTTTTAGATGTTCAACAATCCTATCCTTTAACATGGTTTCCATCACTTTCCCCACTACTGAAGTAAGGCTTACTGGCCTATAGTTGCCCGACTCCTCCCTATTACCTTTCTTGTGAATGGGCACAACATTCGCTAACTTCCAATCTTCTGGGACTACTCCTGTTAACAATGATTGGTTAAATAAATCTGTTAATGGTTTTGCTAGTACACCACTGAGCTCTTTTAATAGCTTTGGGTGTATTCCATCAGGTCCCATTGACTTATTTGTCTTTACTTTTGACAGTTGAAATTCCTCTGTAAATTCATGTGTAATAAATGACTCATTTATCCTTTTTCTTAACTGAGGTCCCTTTCCTTCATTTTCATCTGTAAATACCGAACTCTATTTAGAAGCCAATTGTTTTTTTTTTTTAACCAGAGACAAATGTAGTTTGAACAGAGTACTTCAGCTTGCAAATTAGAATCTGGGGTTACCTTAAAATATCTCTATAGCCAAGTCTGTATGGTAATTTGCGGCTACCCATTACTTTAGTAACAACTCTGAAAGGTATTTTCACCTTATTAAGGGGTTTGTAAATACATGCTCATGAGCGTTATCCTTTTTAAGGGACTAAGATTTAAATGTTTTTAGGAATCTTATCTTTATCCTATAGCTTGACCGTAAGCCAGGTTTTGGGATTTGTTCTTTCATTAATCTTTTCACTTCAAGGTTCTACCATATTTAGGGAACCAGGATTCAAATCAGCCCCATTGTGATAAGGGGTTGGGGGCAGGGCGTAATCTATTCTTTCATACAGATTCAACAGAACTAGCAATTCAGCTAAACCAATTTTATATGTGTTTTTTTAAATGCTTTATTATTGTTGTGCATGTTATAACAATAGGCTTGTTCAGCCACAATAGCAGTCACAAACATCGTACCGTGATACATGAATGTACAGAACAGTTTTAGTTGTATAGGAGAAAACGTAACACATTAAATAAACATTTCTGGCATGGGAGTGCCGGCACATTTTTATATTTTACTTTAAGAATGAGTTATTCTTAAAGATGAAACAATCTAGTCCTACGATAGTTACAGGAGAAAGTTTTTTAACCCTACTGAGTGCGGCCTAGTTCCGCTTGTCCGGTGTGTGGGTCCTGGTAGGGTCACCTTACTAGTCATGTTAGTCATGGTATGGTTCTACCAAATCTAGTTTACGCTAACGCCATTAAAAATATTAATAAAATAACTGAAGTCTGCAGGTGCAGGTATACGGTTTACAGCGCTGCTCTTGGTACGCTATCACAATAGTTTCATGGATGATCGGGGGTAATTGAGCGGTAACCTAAAGACTCAGTGTATATACACTATAGAACTACGTGAGAGTAACCTAAGGTGTAGCGTACAGTACATACTATTGCGAGATACTGCCTACATGGTCCTGATTCTGAGCTCCTTGGTTTCCATGGGAGGCCTCGCCACACGTATAGTGGTCCGCTTTTAAGGGCCTGTAGGGTTAATAAATGTGTGCCTGTGTCGGCCCTAAGGTCAGAGCGTCGAGAGGTGTATGTGGGGATTCCGTAGGAGTCTCCATCCTACATGCATATGGTTGTTATGTAGCGTGAAGTGTGATTCGGGGCAATCCCCTAAGCATGTAGCCCAGGTGTCGGGGATTTGTGCGAACGTAATGTCCATGCGGGCCTCTCGTGGCTGGGCCTAGAGTCGTTGTGGCCTGGGGATGCGTGAGCGTCCGCCGTCTAAACGGCACGGGCGGTCTTACTAGCTGTGAGGGTCAGGTGTGACCGATAGTGTCGTGCTGCTCTAGTGTCGCCCTCTCGGAGCGGGAACCTCCATGGTGGGTAAGCCCCCAGAATTCGTCCCCAAGAAACACAATCTCACCCGAAACTATATACAAAATTAAAAGCCAACTGAAAGCGATAAACCTATGAGAAAGAAAAAGAAAAGCAATGCAATGGTATTAGTGGCCAGTGAGGCCTGGCAGTCCCCTGGAAGCTCTCAGGTGGTGGCTACAGTCTGTGCAGCGCGGGTGGGTCCACCCGGAACGAAGGGTTTGGAGGTAGCTGGATTCCATCTGTGTGGCTTGTAGGTTGCGTGGTGTCTCCGCATGGCGTCTCCCAAGGCAGAGAGGTGGGCCTCCGCCTCCTGTAAGTCCGCTATGAGGTATGTGGCGTCTCCGTGGTGCACTTGAAGCTTGTGCGGTGAGCGCCATCTATATTTGACGTCACGCTCGCGGAGCAAGGTGGTAAAAGGCCTAAGAGTAGAGCACCAGGCCATAGGCCCCCTAGAGAAGTCTGAATAAAATGATAAAGTCATGTCCTCGAAGATGATCAGTACGGTGCTTCTACTTGCGGCCATTACTGCGTCTTTGTCTTGTCGCTTCTGGAATCGGATTATCAAATCCCTGGTTGCTGCTGATGGGGCCGTTGGTGGTTTAGGGATCCTAAACATGCCGTCAAGGCCTACTCCTTTGGCCTGTTTTGGTGGCAGTATCATATTTAACAGGCGCCGCACAAGGTGGGGAAGTTCAGAGTCTGGGACTGAGTCAGCGATGCCCCTGACCTTAAGGTTCTGGGCGCGTCGTGAGTCCTCCATTGCAGCCATGGCCTGCTCCACTTTCGCGTGTTTCTGGTGTAGTAGTTTCATCTCCTGTTGGAGTGCGGCCACATGCCCTGTGTGCGTGTGAGAGTTTTGCTCCACGGTTTCCATGCGGTCCGTGAGGCCCTTTATGTCTCTCCGCATGCCTGCCACGTCCTCCTGGATATTCTGGCGGAGCTCTGCCAGCAGCTCCCTCATTTCGGCTTTTGTGACCGGAGCTGTGTCAAGTTGCGTGGCAGGCTTCGGGTTGGGCTTTTCCCGTATCGTGGGCGGATAGAGCTCTTCTGGCTCAGAGAGCAGTTCATCCGAGTCCTCGAAGCCCTCCATGTAGGCGGCCATGTCAGGCTCTTGTGCGCCATGCCCTCGCCGCCACAGGTCTCCTATGCTGGTGCCCAACCGGGGCGGATTGGGCTTGGGCTTCTTACTCTTCCTGCCCATGTCTGCGCCCTACGTGGGTAGCTAGCGTGCTTTTTGGGGGGTAATTGTTCAATATTTTGGGACTTTTAGGCTGATTTCGCCGGGAGCCCTCTGAGGATGCGACCTGTCGGTTCAATAGCTGGCTCCGCCCCCTTTGTGTTTTTAACACAAATACATGATGATAGCGAATTAATTTGATTGTTTTGTTTAAATAACAAAGCTACTTTAGTAAAATATTAAAATGGTTAAACTATTTAAAACCTGGTTACTTTAATTGAATTTCAATGATTTGGAGCAGTTATTGAATAACATTTAATGTATGAAGAGTATGCAATCTGACACTTCAGTGAGGATCTTTTTATTAAGCAAAAAACACAATAAAACAAACACTAGTAATGTGCTCTAAAATAAACTATATACAAAGTAGAATAACTGTCTATAATAGGCTCACCATACACATTGCTGCAGCCACAGTGCTAGCGTTGAGGATACTTCCCAAAACTTGCTGGTCCATGGAACCACTCACATCAATAGCCAAAACAAATGTTTTTCCTACTGGTTCCACAATCTAAAGGGTGTAAAAAAACAACAACAAAAAAAATAGAAAAAAAAGTTATAAATAGATCCTAGAGCAGTTCAATTGCGGTTTAGGGAAACGCATATTATTGTAAAGCGCTACTGAATATGTTGGCGCTATATAAATACTAATATCATAAGAGGGGGAGATTTACCAATAAATGAGAATTAAAAAACGTTACAGGAACAATAGGTTGATGAGGACCCTGCTCCAATGAGCTGAACGCAACTAGAAAGAGGGGGTGAGAGACAACAGGACATGTAGAAAAGGGTTGCAGAAGTCTTTTAACAAGCAATTACACACTTTTTCCTGCACTGCCAGCAACATGCTGTGGAGATGAATCTGTGCTTTTTGTGCCAAGCTGCTGCGATAAGAAGTGGCTGAGTGGGATGAGATCACCCTTTATGTGATGCCAAGAGCCAACAGAAGCTTTATGGTTGCTCCACAGCAAGTCAAACACTTGCGCATATATGAGGAGGTGGGGCTGGCCCTGCAGTCAATTGAAGACTTATATGCAGGACACTTTAATCCCTTTGATTTTAAACATTTGAAAAACAAAATGGGTAAAATGGACCATGTTCAAGTAATGTGATTGGCACACAAAGGAGTAAAGTTCGGAATCTCCTTTGAAGCATTGGATGTGTGTGAGTGGTATTCTGCAAGCTTGTGCATCGGGTCCCCAAAGCTCCTAATAGGTCACTGAACTATTGCTACAGTGTGTTTTAACGGTTACGAGACAAGCGCTCCCCTGTAAATAGTCCAACTGCAATACTTCAGAGTGGTGAGCTAATTTCTTAAATGAAAGGGCTTCGCTCATTGGCAGAGGAGGATTAGCTGAGGCTCACAGCCGATGAGTTGGCCCAGCTCAGGAGAGCAAACGAAAGCTCCTGCTTAGGAGCTCGTGGCTTCCCTATCATAAGTACAGGACGCAGCATCTGGCGAGTCCCAGACTGCACGTTTGGGTTAAATATGTCCCAAAAGAATTTGATATTTTGAGCACATGTTGCCTTTTCTTATCATTGGGAGACAGATCTCAATTACCAAGGTATAGCGTCCTCATAAAATGTTGCCAATAATGTTAAATAAAATTTTGATAGTAAAATAGAGGGTTCTGGAATGCATGTGAGGAGTTAATTTGAACTTTCCACACTAGATTTGGTGGAATGAGAATTGGGAAACCAAAACTTATTTCTTCACCCCCGAAGAGACAAGAAGAAATGTTAACATTATGTAAACTCACATTTTTCTCTCCTTTACACACATCTGTATTAATTTATTGTATACCGTATATACTCGAGTATAAGCAGAGTTTTTCAGCACATTTTTTGTGCTGAAAAACCCCAACTCGGCTTATACTCGAGTCAGTGTCTGTATTATGGCAATTTGCATTGCCATAATGCAGACAATGGGGCTGTGGGGGCTGCAGAGATCTTACTTACCTCTCCTGCAGCTCTCTTCTCCTCCGCGCCGTCCGTTCAGCACCTCAGTCAGCTCCCACTGTAAGTCTCGCGAGAGCCGCGGCTCTCACGAGACTTACAGTGTGAGCTGACAGAAGAGCTGAATGGACGGCGCGGAGGAGGAGAGAGCTGACAGGAGCTGCAGGAGAGGTAAGTAAGATATCTGCAGCCCCCACAGCCCCCTCACTGAACTGCCATGTATCAAGCAGGGAGGGGGGACGAAAAAAAAAAAATCTAAATAAAATATTAATAAGTAAAAAAATAATATTACAAATAAAATAAAATAAAAAATAACAATAAAAATTATGAAAATAAAAAAAATACTAATTAAATAAAATAAAATAAAAAATAATCAAATAAAATATTAAAATAATTAAAAATAATAATAATAAAATTGCCCACCCCCCACCAAGGCTCTGCAACACACACACACTGCACGCACTCATACACACGCTGCACTCATTATATACACACACTGTAAATAAATATTCAATTAATATAATTTTTTTAGGATCTAATTTTATTTAGAAATTTACCAGTAGCTGCTGCATTTCCCACCCTAGTCTTATACTCGAGTCAATAAGTTTTCCCAGTTTTTTGGGGTAAAATTAGGGGCCTCGGCTTATATTCGGGTCGGCTTATACTAGAGTATATACGGTAAGTGCAAAAATAAAAAGTTGACCTAACAGAATGAGCCCTAACAGGTCTAGCACTCCTGGAATAAAAGTGAGAATGTGAACACCCCTGGTTTATAGACCGTATTTGGATTTACATTTTGTAAATTTACTTTAACTAAAATAACATGCATTACCTTAAACGTTTTGTAGAAGGAATTGTCAAGAGCTTCAAGAATAGCACTGTCAGGAGACCACTTGAGCTTTCCTTTGATTCCACGGCCTTTTCTGTAAGTCTCCAGTGCAACTAAAATGTGAAAAGGATGAATACGAGCCTAAAAACAAATTGGGGAGGGGGAAAGAAATAAAATAAAAAATAAAATAAATAAGCTTTTGGCGTATTTGGTTACACTTGTAGGACATCCGGTTTCTATAGAGTTGCTGAAGCTAGGTGTCTTATTTTGACCCTCATTCTTTGACTCAGAGCATTCTCCAATAGTTCCAATTATTTGCCAATAATCAAGTGCCTATGCATCCAAATCTGTAGAGCTCAGCAGCAAAAATGGTTAAACGCAGTATGAGCTGTGTTTCACAACAAAATGTTGCACACTCCAGGCATCGTGACAACTTTAAATCAGTTAAGTGGTCATGATGCCTTGGGTAATCCTTTAAAAGGATGATCAGGGCAGTCAAGCAAAGAAAAAGGCCTGGGGGTTTCAGGCTAAAGTGTTACAAATTTTTGGTGAATAGACACAGGCAGGATAGACTTTTAGAAGTTCCAATTATTTTCATTTCTTTTTCCCATGTTCCATCATTTCTAAAAATTGTATATAGATAAAAAAATAAAAAATGATATAATATTATATAATATAGGGATATATTTACATCCCTAGTCTTGTCAATAGAATGATATAGCTTAAACAAATGGTTAATCCACTGCAAATGTGCACGAACTCTGAAAGGAAACAAACCATCTAAAGCAGTACCACGCTTGTGCCATGAGTCTAGGTTAATGAGATAATTTAGGAAAATGTGGATATTACATTTTTCAAATATCTACTAGCTAGGTTTTTTTTTTTTTTTTTTTAAAAAGAGGTGCATTGATGAACTTTGATTACTGACTACATGAGAGGTGTGATCATTAGTTACAAGTGCTCCTGCCTTCTCATTTCTATTGTGGCAAAAGGGAAACTATAGTCCAGAGTATGAAAAGGATTTTTTTAAATTTTTTTAAAGATTAAAGAAAGTTGAGGGATTAGGTCCATTACTTATAATAAACTTAAAAAAAACAAAAAAAAACACGTTTGCCATTTTAACACCCAGCCATTCCATGTTAAAAAAAAAACAAAAAAAACTAGGGGCATCCTTTTTAACCCCTTAAGGACACATGACGTGTGTGACACGTCATGATTCCCTTTTATTCCAGAAGTCTGGTCCTTAAGGGGTTAAAGGACCACTATAGGCACCCAGACCCCTTCAGCTTAATGAAGTGGTCTGGGTGTCAGGTCCAGCTAGGTTTAGCCCTTTTTGCTGTAAACAGAGAAACTGCTATGTTTACAAATGGGTTAATCCAGCCTCTAGTGGCTGTCTCATTGACAGCCGCTAGAGGCGCTTCCCACTGTGATATGCGCAGCCAGGGACGTCAGAAGAGGGAGGAGAGTCCCCAGCGCTGAAAAAAAGGTAAGGTATTAACCCCTTCCTCCCCCTTCAGCGCCACGGGAGTGGGACCCTGAGGGTGGGGGCACCCTCAGGGCACTATAGTGCCAGGAAAACAAGTATGTTTTCCTGACACTATAGTGATCCTTTAAGATATAAAGAAGCCAATAATGCATTCAAAAAGGCAGTGCAAATGGCTAAACAAGAAAATGAGAAATTGATAGCCAAAGCGAGCAGAATCAAATTTTAAAGAAACAAAAAATGAAAGTGTAGGTACACTGAGCAGAGATGTGCGTGTTATTTAAAAATGTTTTGCCTTTTAGTCTTTGTTAGCCAACTAATTTTCCTCAGTATATATTGAGGAACAACCTATGCAAGTTATATGCAAAATGAATACTGCAAAAAAAAAAAAAAAAAAAAACTTGCAGAAAAATTGTTATTGGATGACTCAATACAAGGTGCTACAGCAACTTAAGAAAGCTCTGGGGTCTGACAATATTCACCCATGAGTACTTAAAGTGGCACTGTCATATGCAGAACTTAGCTTTCTCCTATATTTCCCTTTTTTCTTCCTCTTAGAATTTGCTCTTATCTTTATTTCTGATCTAGTTTTCTTGAAAACAAGATAAAGGAGGGACAATTTTGTCTTATGTATTTTTCCTACACTTTATTTTCTTTGACCAAAGGAGGAGCTTAAGTCAGCTCCATTTCCTGTGTCAAGGAGAAGGGTGAGTACTTTTTCTGACACAGGAAATGGAGCCAACTTAAATTCCTCCTTTGGTCAAAGAAGGTCAAGCGTAGCATAAATAAGACAAAGTAGTCCCTACTTTGTCTTATAGTTTTTTTTTTTTTTAAATTCTTTATTTTCTGTGTGCATGGAATAACATAACATCTTACAATGCCACAACAGCATTAGTAAGTAAATCAAGAACATAGAAGGTCACATTTGTGGCTTTAAAATAGCGGCACATTTTTAAAATTATTATTCAAACAATACCTTCAACTGGTGCGCTGACTGCAGCGTTGAGTATAAGCTTAAAGATTAACGAAATGTTAAAATTAACCCCTTAAGGACCAAACTTCTGGAATAAAATGGAATCATGACGTGTCACACACGTCATGTGTCCTTAAGGGGTTAAATGCAAGCTAGACATAGCTGCAACTGATGCATTAAATGACGTATGGTAGATTACATGCCAGGCTGTATTCGATTGGGACAGGTTACTCATTATACGTTAAATTACTTGCTAGACAGACATATTGTATAACAGGGACCACTAAAGTCAGGCTAACTGCTAAACAAGTACTTATGTCCATGTAAGTCCATATTGAAAAAAAAATAAAATAAATAGGCGAGAGCAGGAACAGAGACCAAAGATGACTGCCGGGGTCGTGAGAGATACCTCGCTCATTTACTGTAAGTGATATCCCATATGTTGCATGACACTTGTGTGTGTCCCTGTGATGATATAAAATGCCTTGAGGACGTCGCTGGAACCGGTGAGTCCAGTTAAGGTTTGCAACTCGGGTCTGATGCCGCTGGTATGCTTCAGGGGATAGTCCAGTGTGAAAGTATGCGGCAGGTACCGACCCCTCCGCTTTTCGTCATTCAGTTTACGCCAGGCTGGGGTGAAAGCTGAGGTCTCGCTTTTCCAGCGGTCAACGTGGGTGCGAGCAGTAGGCTGAGCGGTTACGGGCAGCCGGCTGATCAGTGCGTCGTCCTGTACTGTGCCCGGAGAAGGAAGAAGGCCTCCTAATTTCCAGCCATAACAGAGGTGAGTAACATATTTAAATTCAATGATGTATGCAGGCTTTATGCCATCGCACATGGCCTCCGCCATTTTAATTACAATGCTTGAGTTGCGGGTCTTTGCAGCCCAGTTACTGTGCTTGGATCTTGAGGGTGCGGACCGGGAGGGGGGGGGGGGGGGGGTGTTTGGGGCCAGTTCCCCGCAGGTCCGACTCATGGCTGAGCGCTGATCGGCAGTCAGTGGGGCAGCAGCCGTCTACCCCCCCTCACCGCCTGAGTAGACCTTGAGGTGCCGATGAGGAACCCTCCTCCTGGGGACTGAAGCCCGTTTGGCCAGCCTCTCCCTAGATCCAGGGCTCTCTACCCGCTGAGGGCCACCGGTGCTGGACGGTTTTCTGCCCAAAATTGCAGTTTTGGTGTCAATCTGGGCCTAGTTTGCCGGAGCTGGTGTCGAGTGCGACCGTCCAGCTCGGCGGTCCGGCCCCGCCCCCTTTGTCTTATAGTTTACAAAACAAACAACAAAAAAAAAAACACACCACTAGATCAGAAAGGAAGAAAGGATTCTGAGAGGAAGAAAAAGAGGAAGCAATTAGGGACAATGCGGCTTTAAGGAGATAAGTGTGGAAATGGGTAAACCTCTGTATTTAAAATCAAGATTGTTTTCTTTCAGGAATTTTACCAGCGGACTGGAAGAAGGCAGATGTGGTTCCTATATTCAAAAAGAGTTCAAAATCCTTGCCTGGAAATTATAGACCTGAAAGCTTAACTTCTGTGGCTGGTAAAGTATTTGAAAGGTTATTAAGGGATTACTAGGAAATCATTGGTAAGAACATGGTTATTAGTTTGAAATGACCCAGGTTTCATAAACCATACAAACTTAATTGTATTCTATGAAGATGACGGTACAGATGAAGGGGTGTTGCAATGGATGTGATAGTCATGGATTCTGCCAAGGAGTTTGAAAATTAAAGAGTTTGTTTTACATCAAGAACAAAAAGGATTTGGAATTCTCTGCCTGGGGAGGTGGTTTTATAGGAGTCTATACAGATGTTTAAATCGCAATTGGATAAACAAACATAATATACAGGGATACAATTTTTGCTTATTGATCCAAGATGATATTGGACTACCATTCTGGGGTCAAGAAGAATTTTTTTTTTTCCTAGCTTGTTGCAAAATTTAAAGCACTTCAGACTTTTGTTTTTTGCCTTCAATAGAAAAAACAAAATGTGAGAAAGGTAACAGTTTAGCTTTTAATTCAGATTCATGCAAGGTCTTTACATCTGCTAGCAATTCTGCTAGTGCAGTGTGCAGATTGAATTTGATTCACTTTTATTTAAGAGAAAGTGGTTACATCACTGGCTGTACACTTTAAGGCTTGGCAGACAGATCCATCTGCGACTGAGTGTATTGCATTATTGGGTTTAGAAAAAACAAATGTGCAAATAGACCAAAATTGCAAAGCTAGACATACCTTCTTCAACAATTTTTCATTATTCAACCGTTCACAGACCATTTGAACTTCTGAACTTCCTGGTGCAAGAACAGAATTAGCCGTCATCTTTCCTAGATTTCGCAACATTGCTGTAACCGGCATCTCCTGGAGAAGTGCCTTCCATATCTGAAAAATTGTAAAAGTGCATTAAAGACGCAAGCCCAATCTAGTAGCCGATTATGAAAATCCACATGTCCTGATATATATCCCCACATATATTGTCTGGTTAGAGAAGTGGTAACATCCCTGCCCTAGAACCAGGAAACCCAGATTGGAGATGCATTCCTTGGGCAAGCATCTCACCAATGCATCTCCTACAATTCAACTCAGAAGTGATGATCTCAGCCAATCACAATGTTTTCTCATAGGATTTTATCTAAGCCAAAGCGCCGGGCTGGAGCCAAATCAGCATCTCTTCAGATGCATTCAATCAACGCATCTATGGGGAAAGTTCAGTGTCTCCATGCAGAGCATAGAGATGCTGAATGTACCCAGGAAGCACCTCTCTAGTGGCCGTCTGAGGAGAGGCCACTGAAGGTGTCCCTAGGCTGCAATGTACACACTGCATTTTCTCTGAAAAGAGCCTGCAGGGACTGACTATACTCACCAGAACTACAACAAGATGTTGTTCTGGTGTCTATAGTGTCTCTCTTTAAATCCAAATAAAACAAAAAAACAAAAAAACAAACAAAAAAAAAACAACTGGCCAATCAAAACATTTTGCTACAGTTTTTCAATTCAAATGTGATTTATGAAAATTTTGCATTTAGCGAATAACCTTGAATGTGTTACTCTCTTCCTTCAACTCCCAGAGTGTTTTTGTGGGCGCGCCGGCTTTGTGTAAAGGTTTGCTGGTTATGAGCACGGAGCGTGAGGTTTGCTGGCTATGCGCAGTGCATGTAAGGTTTGCAGGCAGTGTGTAATGTGCTTGTGCTTTTTTTTTTTTTACCCCTCTCCTACCTGCAACAAGGAAGCTATGATCATGGGCGTCTGCAGAAAGGGGCAAGGGGCACTTGCCACTCGTTGAGTTTAAAACCTGCCCCCTCCCCACAGGCAGTTTTCCCTCGGACTATGACAGCTCAGTCCGAGGGAAAGAAGGGAGGTGCCGGGGGTCACATTTAGGTTACCAGGGGGCAAGAGGAAGCACTATGGGACTCCCTTTCCCCCAGCAATTTGGTGCCTCTGTGCTCTGCCTCCTCCACACCCCCTCACAAGCCCCACCCCCTCTGCTAACCTTCCTGGAAGGAAGATGACAGAACATGGAGGCTTTACCCCTTAGTCTCCCACAGTCCATGGCAGTTATTGTGAGCTTGTGTGTGTGTGTGTGTGTCAGTGAGCTTGTCTGTAGTAAGTTTGTATACCAATGAGATTGTCTGTAGTAACCTTGTGTGTCAGAGTTTGTACCAGTAAGCTAGTCTGTCAGTGAGCTTATTTGTGTGTATCAGTGATCTTGTGTGTTTACTTCAATGAGCTTATGTGTATCAATGGGCTTGTCCGTGAGATTTGTTTCTGCATGAGAGTATGCTTAGTGTTAAAAAAAATAAAGTGTAATTATACAGTGACAGAACCAATATTTTGAATTAAAAACAAAAATCAATAATACATATTTATATACATACACACACCAGAATGACTTAAAGGGGTAGCATACTTTTTTTTCAGAGCAGCTTTGTATCCCCAGCCCTGCTGTGCAAAAAGAGGCAGAGTATTTAAGTCATTACAATTAGGCCCTTCCCTGGAAAAATTCCTGCGGACGCCTATGGCTATAATCCCAGGTGGTTAAGCAGGGGTTTAAACTAGATGTTGGTCCAGCAGGAGCAGCATGTAGTTGGCACTACCTGTAGGTGAAGACCACCAACTGCTCCAGGTGTTCCTGGCACTCACTAATCCTGTGTGCTGCACAGCAAGGGTGAGGTTACTGTGGTGTGTACCTGCCAGAGGAGGACCAACACAACATCAGGGGGTTTTAATTTTTTAGCGTCTCCAGGATGCAAATTACAGATAAGTAGGCATTGGACAGCTACATTTGCCACAAATCCAAAGGGACAGTATAGCAGTAAAGCTCAGGAAGGTGAAAATAAAAACAACATATTAAATAATTTGACTAATACTATATGAAAAGGCATGTTTATTTTACCTCAAGTTATGTTAAGCAGGAAAAAAACAAAAACAAAAACAAAAAAAAACACACCACTAACCATCTTCTTACCTCTTTGGAGTTCAAATGGCAGGTTAAGAGGTGTTCTCTGACTAAACAGTGTTCTTCAATTAAATGAACGACCTCCAAATCATCATTCGTGCGCTTCACTCTTTCAATAGCCTCTAGGTACTGTAAGACCTTCTCCACCTCAGGGGATAATTCCTTTTCTTTGTAGGCTTCCTCAACTTCCTTCCAACCTTTGGATATGTATTTGGTCACCAAAGTAACAACTGCATTAAAGAGAATCAAGAACTTCTTGTCAAGGGTAATAAAATGGAATATTCCTTTTCTACAAAAGAATTAAAAAAAAAAAAAAAAAAAAAAAAAAAAAAAGGGGGAGTAAAACAGATAAGTGCCAGACAAGAATAAAGGAATAGGACCATAACCATAACCACTACAGTTAACTATAATGGCTATGGTGCCAGGGGTGCCCAGTATGTTGCCAAACAATTTTACTTCTTACCTTGGGTCTGCTGGACAACGTTTCCAACCCTCTAGTAGTAACGCTGAAGAGCTGGAAGTTCTTAAGCATGATTATCTGAGGCCAATCATGCTCCGATAAACACTCATCCAATGAGCCTCTAGTTCTCTGGTGGTAGTAGTCAAATGGTTCAAAAAAGGTAAGGTACCATCAACATACTCTACACGGGTTTGTGGCAAGCATATAATTAAATTGTGAAATACTTAGGGGTATTGCAGTTTACTCAGAAAAGGAAAATAAAATATATAGAATTGTATTTATCCCACCCCCTTTTCTGAGTAAACTGCAATAGCCTCAAGTCTTTGAGCTCCTGCAGGCTCATTGGCGTGAGAGTGAGTCTGAGGATGATAGATATATAAGTATAATCACCCACGGATCTTGCACTCGAGGACTTAAATATCAACTTGCCCAGTGCAACGTTAAAGGAACACTACAGGGTCAGGAACACAAATAAGCCACCTAAACCATGAGACTGCAGGGGCATGATCTATACACCAAAACTGCTTCATTAAGCTGAAGTGGTTTTGGTGACAATAGCATCCCTTTAAAATATATATATATTTATGGTCCAAATCAGCTAAAGATCTTTCACACTCCACTACCATTAAGGATTTATACAATGACCTCATTAACCCCTTAAGGACCAAACTTCTGGAATAAAAGGGAATCATGACGTGTCACACACGACATGTGTCCTTAAGGGGTTAAATTGAGAAGGAGGGAAGTCGACCTTGATTTACACGGCATTTTCATATCTGATTATCATAGAGCAAAGCGGATCCCTCGAGGATTCAGGGTGAGAAACTCCCCAACTATTGGGAGACAAAACCCTGACTTTTGCCGCAAATGGATGAACATTGCCAACAAATGCTCGTTAGATTGGATGGTGATAGTGGTGGAGGAGGTGGGGAAGGAACTCATAGGCGTAAAACAAACCATTCAAGATGTTGAAAATACTAATGTGGAGCTATTACATTCTTCTGCCGCAACGGAACATATGCTCAAACTACAGGATGACATAAATAAGTATAAAAATGAACTCATCCGCTTCAAGAGACAGAAATTAGATAAAGTCAACTACGATTACACGAGTCACCGTGTATATGGATGGCTAAGTGGTAACCAAACATCGAATAGAGAACCTTTCCCCAGATACCGATATCGCATTAAAAAACCCACCTTTCAAACTATTGATATCAGCTCTGGAGAATCGGCATCGGATGCTGATAATCAAGAGGAAAGTACCACACAAGATAAACGTCCTTTTTTAGAGACTGGCATTCGACCGCACGAATCCCCAGGAACACTAAACATTCCGTTCCGAGGAGGAAAAAGAACCCAATCACCAGGAGGGGACAGAAGGGACACTCGAAGTACAGGCTTAAAGGGAAAACCACAGTTGAGGAAGAGATGAAGCTTGTATTTAATTTATCATCAAAGAATTTAACAGAACACCATTTAGCAGTCCTTTCAAAAGGACTGACTTTTGTACCTGTTTCCAAACCAGCTCCGCTACAAGTTGATATCGAATTTTACAAAATTCAACGTACTTTGTCAAACTATGAGAGATGGAAAGATAGTCCTACGATGTCAGAAACCACCACAACCACTACAATCCCCCAACAACCATTTAAAGTGAAGTACAAGGGTGATATAAAAACCTCTAACACATCCATCAAGACATTCATGCAATCAGTGAAGAAAGAATCTGAACAAGCATTTAAGAATCCCACTGATAATCGACAGAACCTAACCAGCTCTGAAAAGAAGGCCCTTCAAGATCTCACATCAGACCCTGACATTATTATCCGCCCCGCGGACAAAGGGGGAGCCATTGTAGTGATGTCTTATGTCAAATACAGAAATGAGATATACAATCAACTCTCGGATATAACCACTTACCAGAAATTAACCTATAACCCGGTGAAGAAATTTCAGAACAGAATTCAAACCACCATCAACACTGGAATACAGATGGTTTCATTGATCTAAATTTGGCCAAATTTCTATAAGTTGAATACCCCAAACATCCTGTCCTATACACCCTACCAAAAATTCACAAAGACCCACTGAATCCACCAGGGAGAACGATAGTTTCGGCTCGAGATAGCCTACTTGAACCCATCGCTAAATATATCGACTATTACATCAAAACCTCAGTCACGGATCTTCCAACTTGTCTACGAGACACCAGTGATTTCCTGAATAACATCAACAAGGTAACTTCAGTGGAAGCACAACATTTATTGGTCACATTAGATGTCAAAAATCTATACACAATAATACCTCACAGCGAAGGTGTTCAAGCACTACGACAGATCCTCTCCAATTCTCCCAAATATAATGGTCCTCCCATTGAATTTCTTATGGAGCTTTTACACATAGCTCTCACTTGCAATTATTTTAAGTTCGAAGACCATTTCTACTTACAACTGATGGGCACTTCAATGGGAGCAGCAATGGCACCATCATATGCCAATGCCTACATGTTCCTTTTCGAAACTCAACACATTCTGGAGAAATTCCATCAACAGATACTTGTATACCATCGATTTGTAGATGATATTTTTTTTGATTTGGACGGGAACCACTGACAATTTGGAACAGATGATCAATGAAATTAATTCCTCAGAACTTCCGGTGAAATTGACACTCACTGTAAATACCCAGATTATCCAATTTTTGGATGTCTCTGTATATAAAGACATTGAGACTGGTAAATTGGGCTATACTCTCTATCGCAAGGAGACCGCGAGGAACACTCTACTTCATTTCAACAGTTATCATCCACTAAAGTTGAAAGAGTCACTCCCAATATCCCAGTACATGCGGGTGTTGAGATACAACAGTGATCTTACAAATCAAGCACACCAACTGCAAGAGATGACCGCGAGATTTCTGGCCAGAGGTTACAGCCGTGCAGTCCTTGAAAGAGCATTGGATAAAGCCAACAGACACATGACAAGGGAACACATGGAGACTGCTAGAAATATACCTACTGCAACCAAGATGTACTTACCACTTACTCTTCACACTGGTACCCCACAAATCCAAAGAGCTATGCACAAATACTGGGGCATCTTAGGCTCTGATAAAAATTTACCATCAATTTTCTCTCAAAAACCCAATATCAGTTTAAGGAGAAATAAGAACCTGAGAGATCTATTAGTTAAAAGTGATCCCATCCGATGTTACCAGAAATCTACAGGACCTACCAAGAAAGGCTGTTACCGTTGCAGTGGATGCGTCACCTGCAGCCACATGAATACGGGCAACTCATTCGTTCACCCACATAGTGGCATTCGAATTCCCATCACCCACTACATTTCATGCATGACTGACCACGTTATATATTTAATCACCTGTCTGTGTGGTCTGTCCTATGTTGGAAAAACGGACCTGACCCTCAGAGAAAGGATCCGAGGCCATAGATCTACTATCACCACTGCCTTCAGGGACCAAAAATCCGATAAACCCGTTGCCAAACATTTTCTCCAACTGAATCATAGACTTCCTACCCTCAAATTTATGGCCATTGACCATGTACCACCCAGTCCCAGAGGAGGAGACAGATCGAAACTATTACTACAACGTGAAACTTACTGGATACACCGCCTAGACACTGTCACTCCAAAGGGACTAAATGAATACATCTCATACACCATGTTTTTATGAGTGTATTTCAATAGCTAAACCTTTTTCCAGATATTGATATTTAACCTTGTGATCAGCGTTACCTATAACCATTGGCCCTAGTAGATAATATCGCACAATGTATACTTCCTTAAATTTTCTTGATATTCTAATGTTTACATTTATTTCATTAATCACGATCAGCTTTAGTGGTATGTCCTTGAGGCCTTTGCCGTACATGTTTATATATATATATTCTTTGGTTTTTTGTTTGTTCACGTTTTCACGTACACACCATTATCACTTTGTCACAGTTAGATCATTTTCTTTTTTCGGCATCTGGCCCGATGTGACATCTTTCAACATACCAGAAATCCTCCGTTTGAATATGTTTTCATATTCATTTGTTTTTAATTAACACTTTATGATCTCTTTTCGGGATCTCGTAATTCCTTTGAACTATATGTCTCTATGCACGGGTTTTCCGGTACCCCCACCTTTCACTCACAGAGTTTACACTCCATTGCTTAGCAACCACGCAGTAATTCTCACGGAGTTTATACTCCATCTCTTAGCAACTATGACGCGCGCACGCACGTACGTCCGATGAGTCACGTGAGGGGGTGGAACACTTCCGGGTTCGAGTAGCCGCACACACGAGATTGGTGAGTTGTTCATTAATATTTTTGTATTTAAACTTTGTTATCTCACACATTATTTGATCTTGAAAAAGACCCTAAGGGGTCGAAACGTCGATTTGATGATTTGATGTAACCGTTTGTCACAGTAAACACTGATAAAGAAGTCCTTTTGGAGTGCTCCGATTTTTTTCTTTGAATATATATATATATATATATATATATATATATATATATATTTTAATTATAATTGATAAACAGGGGTCAAAATCCGAAACCAATATCCAGGCATAAAATTTCCTCATCATTATCGTTTTTTTGTGTGTGGAAATCTTTTTTTTTTTTGAATTCTTTATTTTTGGTGTGCAGGTGAGTACATACGCCACAACAGCATGCATTTATACTGGAACATATGCGAGTAAAACAGTGGCAGAAAGAAATTGCACAAATTTTGTTTTGAAGAGCATGGTGATAGGTTAGGCAGTAATGAATGAACTACAATAAACAGTTTGCTAAATAACAACTGGTTCAGCGTACCTTAAGGGGACCGATTGTTAATTCTGTTACTTGGCTTAAAGGCAACTTCGCTGATGCATCTAGACAACTAAATTTGGGTAACCTAGAGTACCATTCTGGCTATGTCGCACAAGCGTAGTTTAACTTATTGTATACCAAACCGTTAACTGTCAAGAGAGGCTTGAATAAAAATCGGTTGTAATTAAATAAAACAAAACAAATGTTAAAAAACGTTTAACCTCGTCATATCGCTTGTTTTAGCGTGGATATAAAGTGGACACGTTTTAGAGAAACGTCTCGATACCACATAATATAATACGATACTACATAATATAATACCACATGATGCCTGTAAACGTTATGTTATTAGCGTTTGGACTAAGAGACCTTGTTTTATGGAAGGTGGAGTTGGACCTTGTTTGCCCCAGAGAGTATCATTGCTAATATGACAGTTATGTAAATAGTGTATCATCAGGCAGTAAGCCACTGGGGACAAGCCTAGCCTCCCATGCCTCCTCAAGCACCGGTAATTGCCTGCCTGGAGGTAGGTATTGCATATGATGTGTCCGGGGCTACTATGCCTAGTGGGGGGTATGTGTGGTGCCCGTTTGTTGTCGGGTGGTGAGATCCTCGGTGAATCCCTTATGGGCATGGATATGGAGGGCGGTGGGAGGTGTTTTCGCTTTGGGAGCTAGGTGAGCTAGGTGGGGGCCAGATACCTGTTCCTGTTCTATGTTGCTGGGCATAAAGGCTAGCTTGGGGTGCCCGCGTAGCAGTGGAGATGTGAGGGGTTAAGTCAGCTCCTATAGAGGGGCCGGACGCTAGTGTGTGGTGCGTGGTTGTCGTTGGGTAGGGGAGTGCGGCCATCCGCAAAGGGGGCTACAGCTCTCCGGTATTTTGTGGTTTGGTTCAGGGTCAGTTCGTGAGGGCAAAGTCCCGGCAATATGTTATAGAGTCCCAGTCCTTTCAGGTGGTGGCCTTGGCTTTAGGAATTCCTGCTTGCCTCGTGGGGATGAATTCCGCCGCGCCTGCTGTGCACCAAGTCGGTGGATTCATGTGTCTGTCCGCTGGCGTCGGTAGTGCCAGAGAGTCCGTCGGGAGCTGTAGCTCTCGTAGTGTCGCCGGTGCCTCCTGTATGCTGCGTATCGTAAGTGCGGTGTCGCCCTTGGTGATCAGTAGGGTATGTGCTGGGCCCCAGCGGTACCTGATGCTGTGCGTTCGCAGGAGGGCTGTCAATTGTTGTAGCGATCGCCTCCACACCAGCGTCGCTCCTGATAAATCAGGGTAAAAGGAGAGAGACATGTCCTCGAAGAGGTAGGATGGTGTATCCCTGGTAGCTGCCAGTACTGTTCTGTCCCTGTATGCCTGGAACTGTATAATAACGTCCTGTGTAGCTGTGGCTGGAGCCCTAGCGGGCTTTGGAATACGGAATACTCCGTCTATTGTCACAGCTTTAGCTGCTTTTGGAGTCAGCATAGCTGTAAGAAGTTGCCTTGTGGGATGGGGGAGTTCGGTATCAGGTATGTCGTCGCTGATGCCCCTGATCTTAAGGTGCCTCATGCGGTGTTTATCTTCAAGTGCAGCAAACTTTAGATCAGTCTGTCCTGCTAGCGTTTTCAGTTCCTGGACTTCTTGCTGCAGCGTTTGGATTTGGGTGATGTGGGCGGTCATGGAGACTTCCACGGTCCCAATACGGCCTGTCAAGCCCTGCAGTGCGTCCCTGATCGAGGCGACATCCGCCGAAATCTTTGTGTGGTGTTCTGCCATTAGCTCTCTGATGGCCTCCATGCTCACAGGCGTGGTGGCCTTGGCCGGTGGTGGAGGCTGCGTTTTGGCCGGCGGTGGCTGAGGGTGACCCGAGGAGAGTTCCTCCTCACCTTCGTCCGATGTCTCCTCGAAAAAAATCAGAGCACCCGCCATGTAGAGACGCCATATTGGGGCCTGAGGCGCTGCGGGCCTGCCGCCAGAGCTCGCCGATATCCATGCCCGGCATGGGCCTTTAAGGTCTGAGCTTTAGTTTTTTGCCCCATTATGTTCTTTTATCTGATGGGGTCCCTCAGAGACAAGTTTTGCCCGGTTAAGGGTGTGGATGGAGGGTTTTTCCCTTATCGCGGCCTGGAGCTCATCGAGCGTGCGACCGTTCTCCTCAGTTGTTAGGCACCGCTTCGAGTAAATCTTTTTTATTGTGCATTTCGTTAGGAACAAACATACCTGCCCTGCCATGACAACATGGACAAGTATCACGTATATATAATAGAAAGACATGGCTGAAATACATTAAGCGCGTTTTTGAGGGAAACATGTAAAACTGCATTGTCTAGCAACTTGGCTGAATAAACATGTCATCAGTAAGCTGTACATTATTGAATATTGAGAGACCCGTTATTGCATATTCTAATTGCAGTCGGCTCATGTCAAGTCTAAGCGAGTTCTGTTTTAAACAAGTTAAGCATTGGTGTGAGAAGACCAAGTAGACTGTGTACAACAGTTAGGCAAATGCTAGTAGGAACAAACCTAACTACTGAAGTCATAGATCAAGCTCGCATGTCTGATAGAGGGCCTATGCGACACTGCGAGTAATGAATGTTTCGATAGCATACACAACTATTAGAGCAAGGCTAGACCTGCTTACAGGCATTTAGGAAAATTGTAAAATCAGGCTGATAAACATGCTAGGCAAACCACCAACCCGACAGGGCAAGTGAAAATAAGAGGCATAAAATAAGCATGTAGTTAAATTGGGAGCATTATACGGGAAGCTCCGCTTGGGAGCGTTGGCTAGCAGGTTCTGTGGACCAGAGAGAGTCTACAGTCATCCAATACACATGGTAGATAGGGAGGCACCTTGAGCTGGGAGGTTCCACAGGGGGACGGTAAGTTGCGGGTGTAGGGAGGCTGCCCTACATCCCCAGGCAGTAAGGAAGGCCAGCACCTTTGAGGCCTGGTCTCCCCTCTTTCGGGCACCGTGGAAGGCCCAGGTCTTTCGCCGCCTGTGGCGGTCAGGCTTCTGGCGATGTGGTCGGTGTTATCCGTTTGGCCTAGGTCAGCATTTAGAATGAGTAGTGGTAGCTGCTCTGTGGGGTTCGCCTAAGGGAGGCCTTCCGATTCCACACCTCAACCCTCCTCCTCGGGATTAGGTTGTGCCAGTCTGCTGTGGTGTTCCAGATGCTCTCAGAACCTTTGGAAGATTTTGTCCGGTTGAACGAGGTAGTGCTCCACTGGTTTATGACCCTGGCCAGCAGGCTGTGTGTGTAGGAACAGGTCGCTGGGGTGCATTCGCCATCTTGCAACGCCTGCTGTCCTGGTCGCTTAGGCTAGAGAGTGCAGCCGGTGCGGTTTGCCTCGTGCTGGTGGTGACCAGGTTGTAACGGCTACCCTGATTGTAGACGGGTATCTGCCGTTGGAGATGCCCTTTTTCCCAGCAAGAGGCTGTGCTGCAGGGTAGTCACGATATCCCATCCACTGGATCCGAGTAGAGAGAGGAGCAGAGCTCTTAAAAGAGCTAGTGATTAAGGTGGAGCAGGTTCCCTTTTCAATAACGAGACAAGGCTACATTTTTGAAGGGTTACTGCTATAGTCACACTGGGGATTGCTATACTTTGTATACTCCCCTGAGCGCTAATGTTCCTGATACGCGCTCCTGGAGGTCAGAGGTTGATCCAGGGTGGAAGGAAGACGGAAAACTTTTTTTATAATCTACAACAGCTTGAAATGCAAAAAAAAAAAAAAAAAAAATGTATTTGCATTCTATACAAGTGTTATGGATGGAAATTAATGTTAGTAAAATGTCTATTTGCCTAAAATGGCTGCTAGAGCACCCCCTCCTATCGTGTAAAGAATGCCATGTGCTAAGATGGCGTCTCAAGCCAGAGCTGCACCCAGGATGCTGGTGACATCACACTTTGGAGGAAGGGCATTAGATGCGACACTTAACACTCGACCAATTAAAGATGTATTCTCTGTTATCTTGCTTTCTGCATAGGATGCATTTCTGCCCCCTGATTAAACATTCCAAAGAGTTTCATTAACCTGAAACTTGGTGTCTCAGTGTGATTACTTCAGAGAGTACACGCTTATATTTTGAATAACTTGGACAGGAGCAGATACTCAGATAAACAAACACTTGGTTTGATCCAAAAAAAACACAAGTGTCTTCTTTCAATTGTGCTTTCATGTCCCCCGTTGGGATGTGATGAGTTGTATTACTATAAATAATAGTGTTGTCCATTGCAGAGACAGACCTGGTAATTGTTCTATTCAGTGGAGGCCAGTTTTGGTAATTTTCTGTTCTGTCTAGCTTCCTGTATTGACTTTTTGATTTGTAATTGAACCTTTTTATCCATAACCAGAGTTTCCCCATTTTCAATGACTCCAGCCTCCACAGCATAGGACAGAAAAAGTACAAGTGCAACAAGGAAGATGAACATTCTCCAGTTACAAGGTGTGCAAACAAGCTCCATAGAAGTGTAAACATCTTCAATATCCGCAAATAGCAAACATATATAGGATAGAACTTGCACGAGCAACATAAAAAAAAAGGCATGAAGGTAGTTCGTGTGTAAGCGTTGTCTAAATGGTTTTTCCTTTGCTGAACACAAATCCAACTATGATCAATGTTTCCACTAACCGGATTTAATCTGTAGTAGTGAAAAATGTATCTGCAAATGCAGGTTCTTTGGTTGTAACATTTGCAATGTCTTGGTTTAATGAAAGGCAAGCACTGAAGACATCAGTTACATTGTACAATTGCTGATATATAAGTATAATGAACACACTTGTCTGTACAATAGAAAAAAGGCAGGGGTCTGAGAGTCTGAGACGTGCATGGGCTCCCTGCCAGTTCAAAGTGTCGAAGCGACCCTGTGTGGTGACTGGTTCCAGCAGTGTTCCACAATGAGCACCAGGCTCCGTGTCCACCTCCATGCACACAGGAAGCCTTGCTGAGCAGGAATCTTCCGGCATTGCAGATTGCGGTGACTGCTATTCACCTCCCAGCTTCTGCAGTTTTGCTCCAGCCACAGATGTCACATGTGCTTCTTTCTTCGTGTGGGTCGCAAGTCAGGTACGTGGTATTTTCTTCATGAGCAGTTCCCCTGACAGCGAGACACTCGCTTTGGTTCCTTACCCAGCTGCTGCTTTCTGTAATGAGACTATAGTGTTGCGCAGTGCAAGCTTTACTGTCTTCGAGGTGAGGGTAGTGGCAGCGGAGGCCTTGTAGGTGCCGTGCAGGCTCTCTGCCTCACAGTAGGATAGGTAGGTAGCTAGGCTGCATTCTCCATTTGAACAGCTGGTAGGTCAGGTGTGCTTAGACTACTATGAATGCGAAGTCAGAATTCCTAGCAGATTGCCTCAAATCTAGCGTGGAAGTGATCACTCCAACACTGACTCCTGCTAGAGCTCTGTATGTTCGGCACGGTGGCCATCTTGGGCACGCCACATGGTGCTTGGGGTTTCAGGCCTCATGGGACTGTGTAACCCAGTGGCGGCCAGGATATACCCCACCGGTCTAGAGGGGGATCTCATCCAGCAGGACGCTTTAAAATTAGACCCCAACGGGTAAGTATGCTGTGCACAGCTATAGCCTGTAAAATAAGGGTCAGTTTTCGTGGTTTCCCTGACAAACACACACTTTAATGGCCAGTCGAGGAGAGCCATGAGAAAGTGCGTCCGGCCATCTTTGATGCCAGGCCCCGCCATTATCATATGTTTTTATTCCAAACATGTCTGTATTGGTAAAGTCAGCCTCGCTTACCCCGCTGCCAATTATGCAGCTCACCGACAAGGTTTTGAAAGGGGAAACCAAGTACCAACAAAACATCAGCTTAGAGGGATTCTCCAGTGCCAGGAAAACAAACCCGTATGCCATCATGGGGGTAATGCTTATTCCTGGGTTACCAAATGGTCTCAAAGGCAACATATCCAGTCAAATTTCAATGTTAAAAAAAAAAAAGAAAAAAAAAAGAAATGATAATGCAAGCCTTATATTTGACTCCAACTTTAAGAAAAAAAACAAACCCAAACAAACAAACCATGGAACCAGTACATAGGGGTACTGTTATACTTGGGAGACTTTAATTGGACACCATTATTAGTGTTTCAAAAGAGTAAATCGTATCACAATTAGTCAGTGAAAGTGCTGTTTATGTGTGCAAAATGCAAACAAAGGTATTTTCACTGACTATCATAACTGTGAGTGTTTTACGGTTTTAAAAAAACCCACTAATATTTGTGTTCAGCGAATTCTCCCAAGTAAAACAGTACCACCCATGTACAGGTTTTATGGTGTCGTGGAAAGTTACAGGGTTTAATATAAGGCTTGTGAAATACATTTCCTGGACTTTCTGCTTGGGTTGTCAGGCAGGTCCCCTCAAATTGTAAATAATAAAATGACTTAATTATGTAAATATATTAATTTGTATTAATATATAGCCATATAAATATACATATTGATAACATTCTAAAATTATGTTGATTATATATGTATATTATCAAAATAAAGTTAGAATTTAAATATATACATTTTTTTTTAAATATTAACCCCTTAAGGACTGAGCCAAATGTACACGTTGTGAACAAAACAAAACCTGGCATTTGCGCTACATGTCTGTCCAACCGTAATTCACCTCTTTCATATTAAATTCATATTTAACTACGAAACATTGTGTGGAAATCTATTCACAAACCGGACTTTACATAGGAGGCCATGCGTTTAGACTAGAAGAAAGAAGATTTCGTCTAAGGCAAAGGAAAGGTTTTTTTACTGTAAGAACAATCAGGATGTGGAATTCTCTGCCTGAAGAAGTGGTTTTATCAGAGTCCAAACAGCTACTAGATGCATACTTGCAAAGACAGAATATTCAAGGATATAATCTTTCAATGTAGGGTAATAACTGCTTGATCCAAGGATAAATCTGACTGCCATTCTGGGGTCAATAAGGAATTTTTTTCCTAGCTTGTTGCAAAATTGTGCTTCAAACTGGGTTTTTTTTTTTTTTTGCCTTCTTTTGGATCAACAGCAAAAAACAAATGTGAGGAAGGCTGAACTTGATGGACGCAAGTCTCTTTTCAGCTAACTATGTAACAATTTATTATGAAAAAAAATGGGAGAAAATAAGAAATTGTAAATTTTTTTGAGTTCTACATGACATTTTAACTGTCAATGTCATAATACTGTTTGCTTGTACTGCAATAAAATACACATATTTGTATTCAGCAAAGTCCCACGTGTAAAACAGTACAGGTTTTATGGTGTTTTGGGAAGTTACTGGGTCAAATATATCACGTTACATTTGAAATTGAAATTCGCCAGATTGGTTACGTTGCATTTAAGACTGTATAGTAGCCCAGGAAGTAAATTTACACCCATAATGGCATACCATTTGCAATAGTAGACAACCCAAGGTATTGCAAATTGGGTATGTCCAGTCTTTTTTAGTAGCCATTTGGTCACAAACACTGGCCGGATCAGGAGGCAGGATCTGCCGCGGGGGACTCCCTGGGATCCCAGGTGAGTCCCCCGTCTGCGATCGCCGGCGACCAGGTAAGTAAGAACAACCGAGAAGGCATACCATTAAGCCCTGCGGCGTTTAGGGCCGCTTAGAATAGGGCGTAATAGTACGCCCTCCGGTTTTAAGGGGTTAAAATACACACAATACAAGTCCTTATTTACTTTAAAAACCTATTTGATAACTTTTACTACAGGCTCTAGTGGGACAGCTTGAGAGCTCAGGCACTCCCCATTCAGGCACTGCATAGGCCTGTTATTACATCAGGCAGAAGGGGACTACCTGAGCTTGCGTGCAGTCCCCAGAATTTCGACTGCTGGCATGTGGAGAAAAATCTAAAGCTAGATGTCCTTATGCAGAGAGTCAGTTACTGGATGAAAGGTCTGTTTGGGTCAAGGAAGAGCCTCCAGTGGCTGACTGGTAGACAGCCACTGGTGCCAGATATAGTGCTGCAATGTTTCTCTGTAACGACAATGTTTTACATTGCAGCACTAAGTGCAATAGAGACACTGCACCTAGACACCTATAGTGTCTCTAAGTGCACCCACATGTATAGCAAAATAAAGCTTCACATCAAATATTAATTATGAAACAATTTCATATGAATACAATTTAAAAAAGAAATTGAGAAATTATTATGAGAAGTTTTATGGTGTTTTGGAAAGTTACAGGTCAAATATAAGGCTTACCCATTTCAGTTTTTACACATTGAAATTTGGAAGATTGCTTATGTTACCTTTGAGAACGTATGGTAACCAAGGAATGAGAATTATTCCATGTTCAAAAGTAGACAACAAATGTATTCAAAATGGGGTATGTCCAGTAGGGATCGACCAATAATGTGTGAACTTTCAGGCCGATAGCTTACTGATATTCTGAACATTTACCATTTTGGAAAAATAAACTATTTCTAAAGGTAAATGCACAAAATATACATGCCACATGTAGTAGATGCAGTATGTTTAGACAGGGGAGCTGTGTGTACATAATGAATGCAGAGTGTATATAATGAATGCAGAGTGTGTTTGTGTAGTGTGTATAGTGAACAAGTGGTATTTATTTTAAATATTAATTTTATGTCCCCATTTAATTTATGGCATTCCCTGGTGGTCCGGTGGCATGGACTGTGCAGTGGGAGCCCAGCAAGCGCTTACTTACCTTCCCAGCAGCTCCCTTCAGCTCCTGTGAGACGGCCGCGGGACTCGCGAGATTTAGACAGGGGAGCTGAAGGGAAGGTAAGTAAGCGCTTGCTGCGGGTCCCCCCAGGACCGACTGACTTGTAATGGGCCCGGCGGTCCTGGTATGTATTATTGGGTTTTTTTGCCGATATCGATATTGCCGAAAATACCGAATATTGGCCAGAACGTTAAGATGCCCAGTCTTTATGACCAATTACAAAAGTGATGATAGGAGCCGCACGACCAGCAATCCCACAACGATAAGGCAACAAAGAAATTCCCCAGGCACTCAAGGTGTTGAAGCCGCAGGCAGTTTTAATGACACAAACAGAACAGCAACGTTTCGACCGCCTAAGAGGTCTTGATACCTCTTAGCAGGTCGAAACTTTGCTGTTCTTTTTGTTTCATTAAAACTGCATGCGGCTTCAACACCTTGAGTGCCTGGGGAATTTTTGTTGTTGCTTTATTTACCACTTAGTCACAAACCCTGGCCAAAGTTAACGTTCATATTTGTTTTTTGCATTTTTCACAAACATTGCGTCGTGATAAGTTCTAAAACACTCATTTGTGTTCAGTGAAGTCTCTCGAGAACAGTATGTACAGGTTTTATGGCTTTTCGATAATTATAGGGTCACATACATGGCTTGCAAATTAATTCTCTGAACTTAATGCCTGGGTTGTCACACAGGTCCCCCAAAATTATGTAAACATTAGACATGAATATATATATATATATATATATATATATATATATATATATATATATATATATAAAAAAAAAATGTATTATATATACACACACACATTTTTTTTTTTTTAAACCACCAAAATACACCAAGAATGAAAAAACATAATATATATATATATTTTTTTTTAAATATCTAGATCTCCAATTTGGGTCACTGACAACCAGACAGTTGTCATGCAGTCCTTCCAATTGGAATTGCTGAGATAGGCAAGTGTTTGTGAGTTTGATCTAATATGGATGCTCAGCCAGATAAGTGAAAATTTTATGACAGTTGTCTATTAATTTCAGCTTGTAAACTATCATCTATTGTCTGGAGCAAGTGGAGAAAGGCATCAGCCCCCCATCACTACCGGGGGAGGCACCTTTGAAACGCTATCTTTTCATCTACATCTCGTGAGTGCATTTCATGATCACTTACTAATTACTTTATGTAGATTTACACTATGTACACTTTTATGTTTCAATTATAGATTTCTCAGCCGTATCCCAAATATTCCTGTTCTATATTTTGCTGTGTAAAGGTCATCCGATCTGGGTGATGACCTGGGAGGCTGTCTCATTTGAAATACTGAGATAAGTATATATTTTGTCACTTATATATTATTTATTGTGGTGATTTCTTTACACTTATATACTTGTCCATAGATTGTAAACTAAGAGGTTGTGAATAGAAATCTTAAGCCCTGGATAAAGTATTAAAATAAAACAAATTCAAACAAGTTCAAACAAAATTCAAACAACATTAAGTGTTCAGACTTACCTTCACCGACTGGTTTTGTATGTGACAATCTTAAAAGGTCTTTGTGGGACCAACCATTTCGTTGCTTGTATTTGGTAACCGCCATTGCCAAAGCAAGACCATCCTTTGTGTTGTACCAATCAGAGACAGCTTTTCTAAGAGCACGTCCCCATATGCCACATTTCATGCCATCCTTAAGGGCTTTTTTGAATTTAATGAATATAAAAAGGTGGGTGGGGATACGACAGACTTCTAATACAGCCCTAAAAGCTGCCTGTTTAGTCTTTGGATCAGAACACTGGGAACATATAGCCAAAGCAAAAAGTGTAGGTTCCTGCTTGGCTGCTCTTCCTTCTTGGCTGAATGACTTGATCTCTTGAACGACTTCACAGCCTTTGCCGTCTTCAATAAGTCGAAGTATAGCATCTGCATTTTCAAGGCCTAGTTTTTTCTCCTCAATATAATAAGTTCCACCCTCTGAACCAAAGCACAAAAAACGCCTTAACCTGTTCATATCTGATACCTGGAACACATAACACCCTTCTGAATTGGTTACTTGCTTCTCATTTAAAGGCTGTGTTTGGTCCACTGATGTCTCCATCTTTGAATCTTTAAGTAAAACCTATGGAAAACCAGAAATATTTATTCATTATATTAAAAACGGTCTTTTGAACACTTGTTGCACAAAAGTCAGTCTTTTTGTTGTTGTCATATTAACCCCTTAAGGACCAAACTCCTGGAATAAAAGGGAATCATGACATGTCACATGTCCTTAAGGGGTTAAAGGAACACAAACATGTATTTCTGATTCTAGAATGTTAAAAGGATTTTTTTTTTTTTTTTTTAAAAAGGGGCTTGCCCCCCCATCACCTTAGTACGGGTTACAACTTACCTTATTTCAAATTCTCCATGGTTCTGCAGGCACTGCCCCTGATCCACCTCTTTGGCTGAGATCAGAATTGATATTATAGAATATACCCACAGAGAAAGCATTGGATTGGCCGAGATAGTCAAGGAGACAGGGCAGTGCCACCCTGACCATTCAGCATCACCATATAGATATGCATTGAATCAATGCATCTCTAAGAGGAAAAACCAGCGTCTCCATGCAGAGCTGCACACTAATGCAGTGGTCTTTTTCGAGAGAGAAGAGAAAAAAAAAACAAAACCAAAAACAAAACAAAAAAAAAAACACCGCCACCACCACCACCACCACCTCCCCCCCCCTAATTTTTACATATAAAAATTCTACACACCAAGAGCAAATAAAGAAAACCAACTCAAAATATATTCCCTAAATAGTTCTAATTCAAATTGGTCAATATGTCTATAATGTCAGATTTAAAAAAAAATAATGATTTATAAGTCATAAAACAATTACTGCAAGGTGTGAATTATGGTTTTAAAGCTAAAACGTTGTAGAATTACAGTAGTAACAGAACAGATTTCAAAACCGATGCACAATAGTATACAGTTCTAGAAAATACAACCCCCAAGAGCTTTTTGACAATTTTGATTTAACAATTTTATCACAAACATAAATCAAATTAGTTCATTTTTTGCGTTTTCCCCTCCACGCATTTTATTCTTGGGACAGTTACAGACCATGCATGTCCCTCTACAGCAGGGTTTCCCCAATGAATTTTTTTACTTGAAACACTTTGACATGGTATAGCAAAACTTTGTATTCTTTTGACTGTTGTGTTTTGACCCGGTTTACCCTTGGCTATTCTGATTCGGCTACGTTCCTCGCTACTGTGCATCTCCATGTTCCTTTGACCTTGGCTTGTTTCTGGCATTTCTTGTAGTTTCTATTATTCCGGCCATTGTAAGGACCGGTTTAGGGACTTTCTATAGGTCTCTGTTCTGGGGATTTTCACTCTGCGTATTATCGTTGCAGTCTGTTTCGGTTATTTATTTTAGTCCATAACTGCTCGTCCTGCTCCAGGCCTTACAGGGGACGCACCTAAAAAGGAGACTGCTATATCCAGGCACTTAAGTCCCCCTGCCTCCAGAACCAATATGACGGGTGCACCAGTGACCACCCATGATAGTATGCCCATATCACGCAAAGTAGCCTTTCGGCGCCTGGCAGAACGGGCGCGGCAGTGGAAATGTGCTAGAGCACAAAAAGAGCGACTCCGACTCAGAAAAACTGGTGTAGTGAGGAGGCTGATGCGGAGTCCATGGGTGACTGACTAAGTATGCGGGCAGGACACTGACCCTTTTGTCCCTGCTCAAATCTGGGGTGGCTGTGAGTGACTCCCCCGCTACTGCAGGGCTCCCTGCAGACCATGTGGCACGATACCTAGAGAATTGGGTACGACACCCCCTCAGTAAGGCAGCGCGTAATAAGCTCAGAGCAGAATGCCCAAGACCTTTGGTGTCTAGCAAAGTCTGTGAGACCCCTATAGTTGACTTAAGTTGACCCAATTGCTTTCCAAATTGGTTTCCAAATTGCTTTCCTTAAATCGTGCCAAGAAAAACACCTGGACATATTTGGTCCTTTGGCCAAACCATTTGACCTAGCTGAAATCGCCAGAGCTGAAAAGAGGCAGGTTGACCCAGAGTAACTCCATGGCTGGGTGCAGAGGGCAATCTGCATAGAGGGCAGCGTTAAAACCTCCCTGTCCATAGAACGGTGTAAAGCCATAAAAAAAACCAAAAAAAAAAACCAAGCCCAAACTAGCCAACCTCGCCCTCACAGAGGCGGGCAAGGATGCCCAGAGCCTGTTATTTGGGCATTCCTTTATTAAGGACCTGGGGCACTTTGTGGGTCTTTTCCAGCCCAGATAAGGCCTAATCCTCCATGAAGAGGGCATTTCAAAGGCGGGTCTCTACCAGGGCCAGCAGATTCAGGGGTGGTCTGTCCAGCCGTTCCAATTACCACGCCGGTGGATCGGGACGAGGCTCCTACACCTTGAGAACACCCTACCAGGAGACGAGACATCAATCTCCCTTCTTCCCCTCCCGTGGAAAACCATGGCATTCCAGAGGCAACTCCGGTTCCAGACGCCCTTACGGTAAGCTCATATTTTTTCCAATATTTGTGTAGGGGGCAGACGCCATCCTTTTTTCCCATGCCTGGTCAACCATTACCCTCAGATGTCTGGGTTCTGACCACCGTTCAGGTGTTTCACATCGAATTGGTCGACACTCCGTGTCACATTCCTCCTCCTCGCCCTATTTCGCTCTTAGGCTATCGGCCTTCCACACAAAAGGGGTGATAGAACTAGCCCCTATGTCCCCCCTAGTTATTAACCTCCGTGCCCTAAACACTTTGGTGCGCTACCGCCACTTCAAGATGTAGGGCATCCATCTCCTACGAGACTTGCTCCTTTTGGGAGACTGGAGGGCGAAGTTGTATCTGAAGGACGCATTTGGACTCTCGTCAGCTCCTTGGTGCATCACGAAATTGATGCGCCTTGCCATGGCTTGGTTGCGCAGTCGAGGAGTTCGGCTGATCATCTACTCATCACAGGATCGTTCGGTCCTCCTTAGACATCTGCAATGGATCTCCTCTCTCACCTGGATTTCCTCCTCAACTGGGAAAAATCATGCCTGTCCCCCTCACAATGCATGGAGTTCCTCGGGTTAACTGTGGACTCCGAAGTGTAATCACTCAGTCCCCATCCGTCCAATATACGGACCATCCACAAGGAATTGCACCATCACTGTGCCATCTGGCATGGATCATTGGCCTGCTGGCAGAATCAATCCAGGCGGTGTTCCCAGCCCCTCTCCACTACCGTGCCCTCCAACGCCTGAAGATTGCACACCTTCGCAGAGGGGCATCCTATGCGGACATGGTTCTTTCTGGACTCGGAAACTCGGCACAAATTGACCTGGTGGATCCACAAGCTCTCAGCTTGGAATGGCAGGGCCATCTACTGTTCCCAACCGGAGTTCACGGTGGATTCAGACGCAAGTCTCCACAGCTGGGGTGCCCACTGCAACGCTGTGACTACTGGGGACGCTGGTCGGAAGACTAATCCCTTCTCTGTGGTGGAATCTCGGTAAAAATAAATTTAGTAGGCCGAGATTACCACGTGGCATGTGTACGTGCACATACTGGTGTATAGGTCGGTTGGTTGCACGTGGCAAAGATACGATCAGTAGTGTACGGAGCATGTGCGAGAATACCGGATATAGTATTCCCCTCCTCCATTGTGCTGGACAAGCCATGCGGTCAAACAGGAAGTTATTTCTTGTTCGTTTTGATTGGTTAAGAGAATGTGTGGGTGGAGCTTATTATGGGAGGAGTTATATGCCTATATAAGGAGCCTACACTATTGTCCGGGGCTCAGAACTTGTTGTATTTTGGTGACATTAGTCCCGATCGGTGAACCGAATAAAGAATCTCTTCCTTCCTGAAGAAACCTGTGTCCATCTCTCTGTGCTTGGCTTCCGTCAGTTTCTCCGGTATCATCTCCACATCAATGCTCTGGAACTCCTGGCAGGCTACTTCGCGATCCGGAGTTTTGCGAACGGGACTGCCAGATGTGCATCCGGCTGCACATGGACAACATCTCCGTGGTCCGCTATGTCAATCACATGGGCGGCACGCAGTCAGCTATTCTGGTCCGCTTGGCGAAAGACTTTTGCGCATTCAGCCAGTCCATAGGAAAGCATTCTCAATGCTTTGCTATGGACACTGGCGTCTTCTCACTGTGAAAATCAGTGAGAAGTGCGGAAGCGCCTCTAGCAGCTGTCAATGAGACAGCCACTAGAGGTTGGATTAACCCTATTGCAAACATAGCAGTTTCTCTGAAACTTCTACATTTACAGCAAAAAGGGTTAAACCTAGAGGGTAAGGAATTCTCAAGAGTTAAAGGTATTTGGGAGGGAGGGAGGGCGAAAGTCCAGCTTCCAAATAACACTAAACTCAGGGTGTGCCCATATCGGAGGTAGCAATAAAGCTCCCCTGGTAAAAAAAGGGAAAAGGAAAATAAAAAAATCTTTAATTAGACGTAAATAAAGTAATTGTGCAGAGAGTGTATGCAATACACTGGGTTGGAGTCTCAAAGTGAGGTATAGCTTGTTGGGGTTTTTTATATATATAAGGCAGGAGGCTTGGTATGGTATAAGTATTACTGTGGAGGTACGCTGTAAAAATGATAGGACCGTACGTCCGCCTGAGGGTTTAGCTTCTCAGTGGAGCATACAGAAGAGAAGAGAAGTGCTTACATAGAAAATTCAGAGCTGCTGTTCTAGAAAACGTACACAGCTGACCGAGTGAGTTTTGCTTGAATCTGAGTCAGAGCTTAGTCATACTTGGTAAATAAATCATCAATTGCTGAAAACGGTACTGATTGTACTAGTGAGAATGATAGGGATCTTGGTATAATATTAGGGGTAAACCTAGAGGGACCTGGCACCCAGACCACTTCATTAAGATGAAGTGGTCTGGGTGCCTATAGTGGTCCTTTAAGATTTTACTTTTATTATGACAAACTTTTTTGGGGTGGTGTGGGAGCAGAGAGACACAAGTATTATAGAAACAAGGTTTATAGAAACCCACTGTAAATCTAAATGCACTCATTTCACAAATTATAAAGGCTGAATTCGTTTATAGAACTGGTACAACTATGCAATGAGTTGACGTGGTAACCAGTAAATATTCTTGAATGGTTGTTTACTAAAGAGAATTTAAAATCTAAGATCAATATAGCTAAATTGAAGATAGATTTTCAAAGTCAGCTAGGCTTTCAATTCGGATTCTCTAGCCTTAAATTTGAAGTTCACGCTGAAGACGCTCACTTTAATAAATAACCATAACCCAAGTCCCACAAATGGATTTTTTCTTTAAAAAAAAAAATAAAAAAAAAAAAGGGAAGTCTCTGTAAATAACTTCTGTCTCAAACAAATTAATACTATAATTCTAAATACAGTACTATCCCACAAACATCATACATATTAAATAGATAAATAAATAAAAAAAAAATAGGGGGGGGGGGGATTACTCCAACTCAACCACTCACCGTTAACGCTGCTTGTGTCTACAGTGAAAGTTAACAACGCCAGCAAAATGACAGGTTTTGCACAATCTGTTATATATCCGGGGATGGACGGTGGTCTTGCTAAAGGTTCCTGGTTTTACTGGCGGCCATCTTTGTGTAGGGACGGAAGTAGCTTTGGCAAATGTAGACCACCAACATTATTAAATTCAAGCAGTTTAGCAGCCTTTTGCAAACACGTGCGTGTATTTTTTGGCACGATTTAAAAATAATAATAATAATAATTTTCAAGTATATTATCTAACAATGATGCCAGGATCAAAAATGGCGCATGTTGCTCTAAAGTTTTTTTTGTTTTTTTCACACGTGGGTTAGTCGCTCTTCATTTGACGTCATCAGAATAGCCGACTGGAGCTATGGCGGGCAGTGCGGGAGAGTGGTGTCTGATGGAGAGTGACCCCGGGGTCTTCACTGAACTGATCAAAGGGTTTGGTGCGTCCTCGTTCTGTACTCCATGTCAGAGTAATGTATTATCCGTGTTTTCTATTCAATCAGATTCAACCATGAAGCAGTGCTGTGATTATACAGCTGGTGACCAGGATGTGTATGGTATTTTCCAGCCGCTGCTTCCTGTCAATTATTTCATTCCGTAAATGATTCCAGACGGATCTGGTTTCACTGCCACTGCTTTCTTTAAAGAGATATTCGTTTCCATTGCTCGCAGGCATGTTTATTCTAATTGTAAGGCTTGTGTCATTCATGTATGGAGTCTTCTACATTGGGCCACTTGTAGTAGTGCCACCAAATGACTACCACCTTTTTAAGAGCCAAATGCGTTAGAAAAAGCGGTGTTCTTTTTGACTTCCAGGGACAGGAGAAGTAAGCATTCCTAACATTAGCCTGTTCCTCGGGGACGCTTCTATACTCTTCCAAACGGTCTTCAGTTCCTGGTGTTTCAGCTGCTAGGAGCGGACGTCTGCGCTGTATTCCCGCCCATGAAGAGATTTTCCAACTGGCCATGTGCAATTCTGTTGTGCATGCCCAATGCGTTTTTCAAGCATTCCTTGGGATAGTTCACCGATTAGTTAGAAAACTGCCTCCCGCATGGAGTGAGTTTAGAAAGCATAAGAAAAAATGAGGTAAATATGGGAAACCCTAAACCCTGCTTCACGGGAAGGCCAGGTGCCTGACCGGACCAAGAAAGAGGGCATACACCTGTAAGACACTTTGCTCCATTAATTGGGAGATGTACCTGGGTACTCTTGGCATCATAACCACTGCAGTCCTAGTCACACTAACCCAGCATGTGATCTACACAGTCTCCATACGCATTTCCTGTAAAGGAAGATCTAATGTTTAAACTTCCTTTATTGCATAATCTAATTCAGAATAATTTTTATCCGGCTATGTTAATGCTAGAGCCTGCTGTGTGTGATTAAATGGACTCTATAGTTACCAGAACCATTACAGCTTATTGTAGTAGTTATGGTGTCCATAGAGGTTTTTCTGTGGGCATTTCAAAGTAAATGCTGCCTTCTCAGAGAAAAGGCAGTGTTTACACTTCTATAGGTGCATCATTTAACTTACAAATCAGCTTCCGAGGGTTGTCTTCCCAGCTGACTACCACATAAACAAATATACAAAGAAAAACTGGATACAGCTGCACAATCTAAAATAAAATGTTAACACAGTGTAATATCGCCACAACATGGCTAAATTACTCTTCCATGTTGCACTCACAAGGTTTGAAGAATATGTCCGCCTTAAGGGTGCCTCCTCTGATGTAAATGGAGGGCCAGAAAGATCTCCTCTCTCCTATGTGTAGCTCACTCCATGAACCAAAGCCCCGGGAAAAGTGCCTCACTCTCCCCTGCTGGCTCTGCAGGACCGGAGGAGAGATAAGAGATCTCCCTCTACGGCCCGCTAGCAATGTAATGCTTGCAGCCGGCAGGGGAGGGAGAGAGGACACGGTGAAGGTCTAACCTGCAGCTCTGCCAGGTTCTCCTCTCGTGAGCTCGGATTATTGCTGTGGTTACCATGGCAACGCTCCAATCTCGCAAGAGTTCACTCTCACCACTGGGGCCATCAGGGACTGCAGGAAATGTCCCCCCTCCCAGGCAAAGGCAAGCAGGGAGGGGGGATATCAAAATTAGGTGGATATCCCAATTTAGGTGGCTTGCAAACCCCCCATAAAAGTTATTGTATTTCCAGTGCCACGCAGGTCAGCCGGCGCTGGCCCGGCCCCCTTTGTGACATCATCAAAATGGACAATTTTTAGCCAGTCCAATGCTTTCCTATAGGGAAAGCATTGGATTGGCTAAAATCAGCGCGGGGCTAAATGCCATTTTGGCCAATCAGGACCTCCTCATAAAGATGCATTGAATCAATGCATCTTTGAGTAAAATTCAGCGTTTTAATGCAGAACGTGGGGACGCTGAAAGTCAGTGCTGTTTTTTTCGGTAGCACTGATCCAGGAAGCACCTCCAGTGGCCACTTGGAGGTGTCCCTAAAGGCAATGTAAACACAGTGTTTACATGAAAAAAGCCTGACGGGAACTATAATACTCACCAGAACAACTACATTAAGCTATAGTTGTTCTGGTGACTATAGTGTCCCTTTAAATTAGTAAATATATGTATGTATGTATGTATATGTTTAATCTACCCACAAACCCCCACAGACCCACAGTCATTCTCCCCTATACACACACTGTACCCCATACACACACACACACACACACTGCATCCCACACACATAGCAGTGTTAAAAAGATTCTTCTTAAGGTGTTACTGCTATATTTATTGTGGTGTACAGGTTTTTAAAGATTTCTCATTTTATACTGTTGAAAAAATTTGCCATTTGCATGGTATTCCAGATGTACATGTATATCTTTCGTCGGGATATACATGTACATATATATCTTCCACCAGGATATATATATATATATATATATATATATATATATATATATATATATATTTCAATTCCCACTATTTACAGGGATATTATAGGCACCAAAACCACTTTTGCTTAATGATGCAGTTTTAGTGTATATGCCTATAGTGTGTGTGTATATATATATATATATATATATATATATATGTGTGTGTGTGTATGTATATGTGTATATATACACATATACATACATACATACATACATACATACATACATCACCAAGCTCCTGCGACAAACACGCATAGCCACTGAGCCTAAGATGGCCGCCTACCCTGAAACCTACTCCAAGCTATCGGACGAATTCTCAGGGGAAGAGGCGGCCGACTTACATTTGGTGCAGAGACTGGCACTGATTACCCAGAAAGCAGATAACTCCCCAGTGACGACAACAGTCCTGAAGTCGCTCCTTGCAGACCTCCAGAAGACCGTCCAGTCAGACGTCGCCACGCTCCGTGCTGACATCTACGTCCCGACCGGTCGAATGGGAGCCTTAGTCTGCCTCCAGTGTCTGCTCGGACCAAATCGCCTCACTGCAGCAAGTGGTCCAGGGACTTCAGTTTCAGAATGAGGCACACGTGCGCCGTTTTGCGGCCTTGGAGAATTCACGCCGGGCCAACAATCTTAAGATTCGTGGCATCCCGGAGGACACTCCGATGGCCAAGATGCCACATTTATTGAGACGCCTCCTAGTGGCTCTGCTGTCACCACGGCAAGCTAAAACAATCAATCTGGTTGGCTTCTTTCGTGCCCCGAAACCGGCCAAATCGCAAACCATGGCACCTCGGGACCTCCTCATATGGTTCCAACAATATACAGACAAAGCAACAATGATGGCTGCGACCAGGGACTGTTCACCCTATAAATTTGAATCAATGGAATTATCCTTCTATGCGGACCGCACTGGGGGTACACTCGCCTGGCGGAGGTCACTTAGGCCATTCACTGCGCTCCTGCAAAAACAGAGTAAGATACAAATGGCACCAGACTCGTACACTGCAGATCTTACATGGAGAAAACAAACACGCGGTCCGAGACTTCCCAGAAAACAGCAGCTTTGCTACCTACACTGGGACTTCCACATGACTCTCTTCACACCACTGAGCCCCATGGAGCAAACAAGCCAGCTCACTGATGGAACCCTGACAGAGTGATCCCTTCGTCCCACACGGACCTAAGAAAAATCTGAACATTGCAGCAACCACCTGAAGCATGCCTGTGTCAGGATCGGGACAGGGATCCAACACGCAGAGTACAGACAGTAGAAAGGTACGTATACCGGACCTTAGAATGGCCGGACTAACGTACGGAGATAGAGAGAATGGTCAAAGACAAGCCGAGGTCGAGGGAACGAGAAGACAGGTAAGCGAGGAACAAGCCGAGTCAAAGGGTAACAGAGATGAGCAAAGTAATACAAACAAGCCGGGTCGGAACCAAAAGGATAACTGGAATACAAGAGCGCTGAGTGACTAGACAGGCTAGAACCACGACAGGGCAATGAGCAAATGGAAGAAGCACTGTTAAATACCCTGGCTCAGGAGAGTAGACACGCCTCCGACGAGTCCTGATTAGTTTCCAGACAATTGAGTGACAGGTCGGTCCGGGTTGGTGTCATGACGTCGACTGCTGGGCGTCGTGTTACAAAAGGAAGTGGATCCCTCGCGGCCGGCGTGTAAATGACCGGAAGGACCGCGAGGGACGGAGGAAACAGCCCTTCTGGACGGATAAACTTCTAAGTCTCTACCTCTCTCAGAGGTAGAGACTTCAGGTACCCTGACAGTACCCCCCCTCTCAGATACGCCCACCGGGCGGAAGGAACCGGGACGAGATGGGAAGCGGGAGTGAAACGCCCTGCGGAGGCGAGGAGCATGAACATCCTCTTGAGGTACCCAACTCCTCTCTTCAGGACCATATCCTTTCCAGTCGACCAGATATTGTACTCTCCCCCGGGAGATTCGAGAATCAATAATAGAGTTGACCTCATACTCCTCCTGACCCTCCACCTGAACAGAGCGAGGAGAGGATACCGTGGAGGAAAATCTGTTGCAGACTAGCGGTTTCAGCAATGAAACATGAAAGGAGTTAGGGATGCGTAAGGCAGATGGGAGAGCTAGACGATACGCAACTGGGTTAATTCGAGTCAGAACCCTGTAAGGTCCAATATAACGAGGAGCGAACTTCATGGAAGGCACTTTTAAACGAATGTTTCTAGTACTCAACCATACTCTATCGCCTGGAACAAAAACCGGAGCCGACCTTCTACGTTTATCAGCGTGTTTCTTAACCAGCATAGAATTGTGCAGAAGAATTTGTCGAGTCTGATCCCACAACTTCCTCAAATTGGCAACATGAACATCAACCGACGGTACCCCTTGGGAAGGAGAAACCGAGGGAAGAATGGATGGATGAAAGCCATAATTCATGAAGAAGGGGCTTGAATGAGTAGAATCACAAACGAGATTGTTGTGCGCGAACTCCGCCCAAGGAATCAAACCGACCCAATCGTCCTGGTGTTCGGAAACAAAACAACGTAAATATTGTTCAATCTTTTGGTTGGTGCGTTCAGCAGCTCCGTTAGACTGAGGATGATAGGCGGAAGAGAAATTCAATTTGATACCCAGTTGAGAGCAGAAGGATCTCCAAAAACGAGAAACAAATTGGGAACCTCTGTCAGGTACAATTTGGGAGGGTATCCCATGTAAACGAAAAATCTCCCTTGCGAATATCTCTGCCAACTCGGGAGAAGACGGAAGTTTAGGCAGAGGAACGAAGTGAGCCATCTTGGTGAATCTGTCAACCACGGTGAGGATAACAGTCTGTTTTTTAGATATAGGTAAATCGACAATAAAGTCCATAGCCAAACAGGACCACGGCTTTTCTGGAACCTCTAAGGGATGCAGAAATCCACATGGAAGCGTATGAGGTTGCTTGGTCTTAGTACAAACCTCACACGCACCGATGAAATCTTTGATATCCCTACGTAAAGCAGGCCACCAGAAGTCTTTAGAGATCAAAGCGCACGTCTTGCGAATGCCAGGATGTCCAGCCACCTTGCTGTTGTGGAAACATTGTAACAGTTCCAGTTGAAGAGCAGGAGGAACGAAATGTCGACCCCCGGGAGTCTGTTTAGGGGCTAGATGTTGCAGCTTTAAGATCTCGGCAAGTAACGGAGAGTGAATCCTGAGATTCGTGTTAGCGATAATATTGCATTTCGGAACTATAGAGGAAAGAACCGGTTCAGATATAGTAGAAGGTTCATATTGGCGAGACAAAGCATCGGCTTTAGAGTTCTTAGAACCAGGTCTATAAGTAAGCACATAATTGAAGTGGGTCAGGAATAAGGACCAACGAGCTTGTCTGGCGGACAGTCGCTTAGCCTCCCCAATATAGGACAAGTTCTTGTGATCCGTTAAAATGGTAACAGGATGTAAGGTCCCCTCCAATAAATGTCTCCACTCCTTTAAAGCCATAATGACCGCTAATAATTCCCTGTCACGATGTCATATCTGCTCTCAGGGCCAGACAGTTTCTTGGAAAAAAAAAACACAAGGGTGTAGTGGTTTGTCCACCCCTAACCTTTGTGACAGAATAGCACCTACGCCTGTCTCAGAGGCATCGACCTCGAGTAGGAACGGCAGAGTCGTATCAGGATGGACTAAAATTGGAGCAGAAGCAAAAAGTTCCTTGAGAGTCTTGAAAGCAACGAGAGCTTCAGTAGACCAAGTCTTAGTGTCAGCCCCCTGTCTGGTCATATTGGTAATAGGCGCAATAATAGAAGAGTATCCCTTAATGAAGCGCCTATAATAATTGGAGAAACCAATAAACCTCTGAATAGCCTTGAGTCCCTTAGGCAATGGCCAATCTAAAATAGACTGGAGTTTGTCGGGATCCATCTTAAAGCCTTCCCCAGAAATCACGTAACCAAGAAAGTCTATCTGAGACTGGTCAAAACTACATTTCTCCAATTTGCAGTATAACCCATGTTGAAGAAGTTTGTGTAATACCTTTCTGACTTGTCTGTGGTGGGTCTCAATCTCTCTAGAGTGTATAAGTATGTCGTCCAGGTACACAATAACACAATCATGTTGAAATTCCCTAAGAACTTCATTAATCAAATCCTGAAATACTGCCGGTGCGTTACAAAGACCAAAAGGCATGACCGTGTATTCATAATGCCCATAACGGGTATTGAACGCTGTCATCCACTCGTGTCCTTGCTGGATTCTCACCAAGTTATATGCCCCTCTGAGATCCAACTTGGTGAAAATTTTAGAGCCCTTTAGGCGATCAAACAGCTCGTTAATCAAGGGGATCGGATAGGCATTTCTGATGGTTATCTTATTCAAACCTCGGTAATCAATGCAAGGTCTTAGGGAACCATCCTTCTTTTTAACAAAAAAAAACCCAGCACCGGCAGGAGAAGAAGATCTCCTAATGAATCCTTTGTCTAGATTCTCCCGAATATATTCCTCTAGAACTGAATTCTCTTTGGTGGATAGAGGATATACATTACCCCTCGGAGGCATGGTACCAGGTAGCAGATTAATTTTACAGTCAAAAGTCCTGTGTGGAGGTAGAGTATCAGCATTCCTTTTGTCGAATACTGCTTTTAAATCCAGGTACAGAGGCGGTATCTGTATATCTGTAGACTGGGTAGAACTACCTGGTGTGTTAATTACACCCAATGGAGAAACCCTCCGTAAACACCTCTCCTGGCAACCCTGGCCCCATGAGAGTATCTCCCCTAACTCCCAATCAATAATAGGGTTATGTCTCTTTAACCATGGGTAACCCAGTACTATGGGAACAGAAGGGGACGAAATAAGCATAAGCGATAAGTTTTCCTCGTGTAAGATACCAACAGTTAAGTTAACGGGTATGGTTTCACGAAAGAGAACAGGCTCAAGTAAAGGTCTACCATCTATGGCCTCCACTTTTTCAGGAAGCTCTCTAGTAGCAACCTCGTCAAGGATTACATCTGATAGCCCGTTCAAAAATACATCTATATAAGCCTGCTCATTCCACTTAACTTCTGCCGCCAAAGACCTGAACTCTAGTGCATAATCCACAAGTGTTCGGTTCTCTTGTCTCAGGCGCAAAAGTAATCTAGCTGCATTGACCTTTCTACCAGGAGGGTCAAAAGTTCTTCTAAAGGCAGCTACAAAGGCATTATAATTATATACTAACGGGTTATCATTCTCCCATAATGGGTTGGCCCATCTCAGAGCTCTCTCAATGAATAAGGTGATAATAAATCCAACCTTCGCCCTATCTGTAGGATAGGAGCGAGGTTGTAATTCAAAGTGGATACTGATCTGGTTTAAAAAAACCACGACACTTCTCAGGTGAACCACCATAACGTACTGGTGGGGTAATACGGGAAGAGGCACCTACAGTGGCTACCTCTAGGCCTGAACTCACAGGGGAAATAGAAGTAGTACGCGTCTCCTCTGGTGGGTTATTAGCACGAGATAATAACGCCTGTAGTGCTAGGGCCATCTGATCCATTCTGTGTTCCATGGCTTCAAACCTAGGATCGGAAGGACCAAGCTGACTGTTTGTACTTGCAGGATCCATTGGCCCTGTCGTAATGTCAGGATCGGGACAGGGATCCAACACGCAGAGTACAGACAGTAGAAAGGTACGTATACCGGACCTTAGAATGGCCGGACTAACGTACGGAGATAGAGAGAATGGTCAAAGACAAGCCGAGGTCGAGGGAACGAGAAGACAGGTAAGCGAGGAACAAGCCGAGTCAAAGGGTAACAGAGATAAGCAGAGTAATACAAACAAGCCGGGTCGGAACCAAAAGGATAACTGGAATACAAGAGCGCTGAGTGACTAGACAGGCTAGAACCACGACAGGGCAATGAGCAAATGGAAGAAGCACTGTTAAATACCCTGGCTCAGGAGAGTAGACACGCCTCCGACGAGTCCTGATTAGTTTCCAGACAATTGAGTGACAGGTCGGTCCGGGTTGGCGTCATGACGTCGACTGCTGGGCGTCGTGTTACAAAAGGAAGTGGATCCCTCGCGGACGGCGTGTAAATGACCGGAAGGACCGCGAGGGACGGAGGAAACAGCCCTTCTGGACGGATAAACTTCTAAGTCTCTACCTCTCTCAGAGGTAGAGACTTCAGGTACCCTGACAGCCTGCCACTATGCTGCAAAGCACCAGGGTTTCTTGGTCCATTAACTTGTTCTGCAGTTTTAATTATATTGTTCTCATGTTCTCCCAAAATGCAAGTATGTCTATTGAAAGGACGCTGAAAGGACGATCTACCAACCATAGTACTCCCCATCCCCACCCCTTCTGCCTGAACCCAGTCTAATTCGCCACCCACGTAAAATACTGCCATCGTCAGGCATAATAACTAATAGCAATGTGTACATCTCTTCTCACATACAGTGGCTTAGTTGAAACTCACCCTTACATATTTGACCTGCAGCATTCACCTAGGCGGCAGTTCTGACCCAGATGTCTCGCAGATGTCTCCTTTTGTTTTTGTTTAGTTTTTTTTTTTCTTTTCATTCTCTTTATCTGAGTGAATAGACTGTTAATAAATGTACACCTCTATAGATTATCGTATAGCTGCGCATAGTATCTTATGATTTACTACACACCAGTCTAGCTAGCTTACCTCATGTTAGACTGTATGACATTGCTTGTCTAGACCGATTTTCCTATCTTACGGTTTACCCATTTCTTATAACAAAAAATGTGCAATGTATTTGAAGCCACATCTGTGTCTCTGTCTATTGCTCGGACTGCACCAGCTGTTGTGGCTGTGCAATTGTGATTGTTAACCGATGCACAACATAAATAAAGAATTTCAAAAATGCTTTGCAGAACTTGGCAAATAAAATTTCTTTATTTCTCACACTTTTATTTTATTCATATTTTTCCATAAATAAATATTTGATGTAAAATGAAAACCCTATTTCTCCTTAACCAAATTATATGTAATAAGTATGTGTGCACTTTAATATGAAATAGGCCAGTTATGGTTGAACAGACCTATAGCTCGCATTCCAGGTTTTGTTTTGGTTCATTATCTTTCGTTAAGGGATCAAATCTCTTTTTGTTTGTTTATGATGCCCTAGCAGCCAGCATAAAAATTGTTTTCTGATTGCTTTAGAAGTTACCTCCTGAATTTTGAAGGAACACTATACTGTCAGGTATACAAAACATGTATTTCTAATCACTTGAGTGCCTGTGTGACTGTTTAGGTCCCCTGACCTCTCAGATCGATCTGAAAATGTAAGTCTACTTGCCTTTTCTTCCGTACCACACTCCTTTTCACAGGAAAGCATTGAAGACTATTGCACTTGCGCGTAAAAACACAGCGCTGCGCCAACCAGCATCTCCTCATAGAGATGCATTTAACCAATACATCTCTATGGGGAACTTTCAACTCCTCCATGCAGAGCGTGGAGACCCTGAACACCAGTGCTGCACACTGTGCAGCACTGCACTAGGAAACAGCTCTTGTGGTCATCTCAGTGACTGCTCCTAGAGGTGTTACTTACTATGCAGCAATGTAACGTTTACATTGAAAAGCCTGCTGAGATAGGAGTTTAGACTCCAGAACCACTACATTAAGCTTTAGTTGTTCTACTGACTATAGGTGCCCCTTTAATCAGACACAGGAAGCTCCTGCATACTATTAACAGAGCATGAGATAAGAAATTCACATTAGGTCTCTCTCTTTATTGGAAGTGTTTAAAGGACCACTATAGTGCCAGGAAAACATACACGTTTTCCTGGCACTATAGTGCCCTGAGGGTGCCCCCATCCTCAGGGTCCCCCTCCCGCCGGGCTCTGGAAAGGAGAAAAGGGGTAAAACGTACCTTTTTTTTTTTCAGCGCTGGGCGGGGAGCTCTCTGCCTCCGATCCGCCTCCGTTCCGCCCCGTCGGCTGAATATGCACGCGCGGCAAGAGCTGCGCGCGCATTCAGACGGTCGCATAGGAAAGCATTATCAATTGAGCAGTTGCCTGGAGCCTGATGAAAATAATGGTTGTTTCCCATTCTCCAACATCGAGATGTGGGACACCTGTTGGAGGGATGAATCGAGTAGTCCAGTGACCCAGTTGTGGAAAGGGGGTGAGTCCGTCTGAATTACTGGATGGTCAGCCTAGCGTGAATGCATGCCAAGCTCTCTGCCAGTGAAGCAGGCCAGCCCACAGAAGGGAACAATGTTTCAGTTCTAGTTCCCGGAGTGTAGCACGATTGTCTCATGATCTGCTTGTTCTACTTTTTTTTTTTTTAGAGGGAAAAAGTTCCCTGGTGTCCCCAAAAGTTGGGCTAGGACTAGAAAATTGAGACTGTCCTGGCGTACTCGGGATAGGTGGGAGGCACGATATTCCGAACCAGTGGTTGAGATTCACAGCTCATGGCAATTGGCAAAAAAGTTATGTTGACACCCATAATTATTTTTTATTTTTTTTTGTCAATCTTTCTTTCTTTTATTGAGGCCTTTTTGAAGGACATTACAGAAAGAAGAAAAGGGAGTGTAATCAAGTAACATTAGCAACCATAGTGTACAACTATAAACTCCAGTTGGCTCTAGCCTCATTTTATCATAAAAATAATAAACGGAAAAAGCATACTAGTTAACAACTTTAAAGAAAGATCTTAAATGTTGGTGAGCAGTACTATTTAAACAAAATAATGTTTTTAAACATGTGGTGCCTTTCACCAGCTAGGGATACATGTCTAGCTTAGGCATTGTAGCATGCTCGGAGTAGGTTTGACTGGCTAGTCTGTGATTTAGTATAGTGAAGGCAGGATTAACAAAGCACACGTTATGTTTTATGAGTTTAACAGTAGCCAGATCAAGCTAGCTATTAATGAGTGTGCTACTAGAACATGCGTACGCAAAGATTAGAGTATTTCAGCCTATATGTAATTAAGAGTATAATAATCACATGGATATTAACGGTATTAGAGTAATTCAACAGGCTGATATCCACCTTAGGACACACACATCACTAAGTACTTGGCAACTGCATTTGTGAGGACACCAAAAGAAATAACGATTCAAACTTATATACTGTGAATATAAAGAAGGATGTGTTAACCAAGGCATTAGGAGAAGTCACTGGCTACTGGGCATCCTGCGAGTTGACAGATAAGTCTGAAGATCCAGTAGGTGCAGATTGCTTAAAAGACAGTCTGCTCGTGTAAGTAGAGAAACACCGAAGAGTAAAGGCTCAAACTTTGTATGGTGTCAGTCCGGGCACAACACTCTGTCTTCTGTGGGGACACAGTTCGTGGGCCGCTTTGTCAGCCAATACCCTTGCTGGGCCGTTTAGTTACTGATGCTTGGTGATTCTGGAGGGCGAAGGTGAGCTGCGAGAAAGGAGCGGCCCCTCTCCAGCTCCAGGCCTCCATCTGCGTGCCACTGACTCGGGTTCTCGTTGGGGCCGGGTCTTCCCCTTCTGGGCGCCACGGAAGACCACGGTGTTCTGCCGCTGCCAGCGGTGGGCGGTCTTCCTACGCAGTGGCCAATGCTAGAGGTATCCTTTGGGCGGGCGTTTGGTGCGCTGTTTTAGTATGAGGGGGTTTGTTTTTCCCAGGATAGGCTTGCTCTGTCTCGGCACCCCAATCTCATGCAGCTTCTCTCCGTGGGTAGGGAGAGGCCCAGCGAGGAGCTTCTCTAGCTGGTCCTAGAAGTGTTAAAAGATCAGATCCAGGCGTGTGGTTGGTGATTGCTGGGTTCGATAGTCGGGCTGCGTCTGCCATGTTGCTGGGCCTGGTGTGTCCGTAACTCGGGCTGTAATAGGCAGGTTGTAACGGACCGCTTTGCACACGAGGTTAAAAACCGTTTAGGCGATATTCCCCTTTTCAGATGCACAGACCGCTACTGCAATCACCAATCTCCCGAACTGCAAACACATGAATTCACCAATCTCCCGAACTGCAAACACATGAATTCACCAATCTCCCGAACTGCAAACACATGAATTCACCAATCTCCCGAACTGCAAACACATGAATTCACCAATCTCCCGAACTGCAAACACATGAATTCACCAATCTCCCGAACGGCAAACACATGAATTCACCAATCTCCCGAACGGCAAGCACATGAATTCACCAATCTCCCGAACGGCAAGCACATGAATTCACCAATCTCCCGAACGGCAAGCACATGAATTCACCAATCTCCCGAACGGCAAGCACATGAATTCACCAATCTCCCGAACGGCAAGCACATGAATTCACCAATCTCCCGAACGGCAAGCACATGAATTCACCAATCTCCCGAACGGCAAGCACATGAATTCACCAATCTCCCGAACGGCAAACACATGAATTCACCAATCTCCCGAACTGGAACCAGGGGAATGCTCCAAACTCCCGAACAGGAAAAACCATACGAACAGTTTACACTCCTGGCAGTCACACTGTAACAGCATACAATCCAATTCCCCCCAAGAACGAGACAACTTTGTTTTGAGGGTCAAGCAGGAACTCCTTTACTGGGGCTACCTGCCCGGCTTTTATGCAGGTCTCCCACCTGGTGGACACTCCCCTAGGGGGGACCAGATGGAAGACTGGGAAACATATTGGACATTAACCAATCACAAGCTTACAATCCCACAATGCATCACAATCCCTCCTCTCTGTCCTGGAGATAATTGGGAAGTAATCCAATTATCTCCAAGGACAGAGGCAAAACTCCATTAACCACATGGCAGACAAAAGACCATAAAAGACATAAAATACATACTGTTACATTTATCACATAGAACATACACATTCTACCTATCCCCAGATAGCTTAGATCTGAGCGCCCATTACTACCGGATAGCGCTCAGATCGCATACATACAGTTCAATCGCCATGGAGCCAAAGTCTTTCATACAGTCTTTCAGTATACGGCTGGGCTCCATGGCATAGCTATCTGGGGTAGCATGGGTTAAACCGTAAAGTACCGAATGGACCGTTGTTCGGATAATTGACTGCAGGTAGGAGAAGGGAGGTCGGCGGCTCAGCGGTGTTCTTGACTTTAACAGTCCGCAGAAAGGCACGAACCAGCCTTTCTGCAGGGAAAAAGAACAGTGTTAAACATGGGGCCATAGTCCAGCGGCAAGAGGTGGGCAACCAGGCTCCTCCAGTGGCCAGCGTCGAGGTTGGTTCCGCCACACAGGCGTATTCGACTGTGTTGTGCATACTAGGTCGGAGGGGACCGGGATAACTCCCACTGGTCCATATGAGGGGGAACGGTGGCTCAAGGTTTGCCTGGCAGTGTGTTGAGACGGCAGGAGAGCGGCCGTCTCTCCCGCGCCTGCCATGCTTGTAGGCCGCAGTGACTGGGCGGTAAGAACCGTTGCAAAAGTTCACTTGTGTGGTGGTATCCTGTAAGGCTCGGTATCACAGTTCTCTTGGCAGCCAAAATAAGTTGGGTCACAGCCTCTGCTCAGCGTAAATCGACTAGATTTGCAGTAAGAAGCAAGAGCAGCAGTAACATGCGTCTGCTCTGCCGTCAGGCACCACCCCCAGAATTTAAATTCTTAATCAGAATTAAAAAAATAATGTGAATTTCGAACTTGCACTGCCAACCCAACCTTGGTGCTTTGCATACGATCATTTAATTACAATACACATGAATCCATTGGATGGATAACATGACCCACATCACTAGTGACATCAGATCTCAACTTGCAGATCAAAAAAACTACATTTTATGGAACTCATGTGCCCCTTGTAATTGTCCTCTTAAATTTCTTGTCTTCACTCTAACCGATATCCTTACCTTCATACACACAAGCACCTCTCTATCTATTTCTTCTATCTCACGTACACCTTCCTCTTTAACCTCAATTCCTTTTCTGCAAACATTGACCTTTCCTCATATTAATATCATATCATTACCTGGTTATTCTCAGTGCACATAATGACTGTTACCTTACTCTTCCGACACTTATCTCTTACACTGTCCTATCCACCCACCCCCACCTGCTTGCAGAGTACTCCCTCTCTCTCTTTCATTGTCAGTCTCTTTATTACTATTTCATCTTGACTTCCCTAGACACCTCTAACACGTAGCTTGTTCCTCACTGGTCTCTTCCCTTCACATCCCTAGGTCACTTCTTTTTGCTCTACTTAATATTTTCCTTATACTCTCTCATCTTCACCTTAAAACAGAGCATCCTCTTATTCTTTCAGCCTGCAGTTTACATGGTCTTTTTTTTTTTTTCTCCTTACTATTTTTTTTCCTAACTATTTGCTGTAACTAGTAGGATGATGTCCCTTTTGTGAAGCAAAATCTGTAATTGATATCAGTAATGTCATATGTAATGTAGTCTGTGATGGCATTGATTTCATGCAAAGTATCCAGGATGGAGGTTTTAGAATGGTATGTCTAACAAGCTCATACTGATGCTTTTGGTTATGCATGTGTTTTTATGTATGTAATATTCATCTCGTTAATTTCATCCGTTTTTTTTTATTATTTTTTTTCAGGTTGCCAAGGTGTTCAAGTGGAAGAGATTTGGAGTTTAGAACAAGAACATTTCGAAGACTTGCAGTAAGTCTTAAATTAACTGCTATTATTTCACTAGGTTCAAGTGACAAGTGCCCAAAAGGGCATTATAAAAAAAAAAAAAAATGTTCAACAGGTTGGAGTAACCTATTAATGGAAAATAGAATAGCTAAAGGAGCCCCCAATATAGTGAGGCTCCTAATCTGTTTTTTTTTTTTTTTTTACAAAGTTTACAGTAGACACTTAAAACACAGTGTAACTAATACTGGAAAATAAACTTGGAGAAAGTTCATATAGGAATGCTACAAATAGCAATGTATCTAATCCTAGGGCATGCCAATAGAGAATCCAATCATTTAAACTTTATTGATAGATTTAGATACACAGGCAATATGCTAAAGGAATTATTACTGAATAGCAAGGGGTATCCTGTAATCTAGACTTGCTATGGGACTAATAAGCACCTCCAAAAATTGACAGTTCAATAAGGAAGTGAAAATTTTGATAGGGCAGCAATACAGCATTTTAAATAGGATCAACCACAATTAGTAAGTGGAGGACTTCTCTTCTGGAGCAACTCTCATCATCATCAGCCATCAATTTATATATAAAAAAATACCTAATGCAAGGATTTGAAATAGAGGAGCAAAAAATGAAGGGGAGAGGTTGCTGAACTAATAGATCCCTATGATTCCTAATAAACACCTTCGTGGGTGTTCTAAGTTGTCCCTAAGAAGCTAATAGTCCGAGTCCATATGATTACCCCTTGTTAGAAAATTAACCCATAAAAATGGAACTCCAAGTTTGAAAAAAGAAAACCATAAATAAATCAATAAAGGTTGTTAGACACCTAGTGCTCCCATAGTGAGTGAAGTGCTCAGTTAAATAAGCCGACGCGCGTTTCGGTGCATTTGATAGCACCTTCGTCAGGGGTATGAAAATACCTGTATTCCCGCCAAGGATTTAAAGCCCTTTTGGCCAATCAAAAGTCGTTCTCTAAGCGCCTCCATAATCACTTACATCTGTGTGGAAAGGCGTGCCGACGGCTCCTATGTCCACCGCCGGTAGCTCCTCCCCTTCTTCCCACGTCATTCGTGCAGCCAATCAGGCTGCAAATGGGAGGGGCCATCTGATCATAGCTAGCCCCTCCCCATCTTCCCACGTCCTCTGTGCAGCCAATCAGGCTGCAAATGGGAGGGGCCGTCTGATCGTGGTTAGCCCCGCCCCTTTCCTCCTTCCCCGTTGCTATTACAGCCGATTGTATTAGATGTAAGAGGAGGGGAACAGGAGGAGGGATGGAGCCTTGATGGGGCCAAACCCTTTCTTGGATCAGAAATCCTTCCCATTTATGACACCACAGGTCCCCCATCCAAGTGTTTGGGGGCGGTATTAGGGCGGGAGGAGCTGTCAAGCATTTTTTGGCAGCTCCTCCTAGCTCAGACCGTAGAATCTTGTAAGAGTAATTATATATGTGTTCTAATCTTAAGGTTGCTAATCTAAATCGGAACCTTCCTTTTACTATATAAATATATCCAACAGTATGCGGCCAAGTGGGTTATCCAATACATATTCTTTTCACTTTTATCACCGCATAACTTTTTGTTAATCGTATTCTGTTATTGATGTAACTGGTTCTGGGTCATACAGTTACAAGGTCTCCTGGTCTTTGAGTTTAGCCCAGAATTAAACTACACACATCAAATCTTGGTAAAATGAATATATATATATATAATGTTAATTGTGTTCCAAATATCCATTTAAGACTTATGCTTTTCCTTTAGTAAATTCAGATAAGTGGTTCCCAATATAAAGGGAGAGGAAGGGGGAGGGGGAGAGGAGGCAGAGGAATTGACATCAAGTTTTTTAGGGAAAAGAGGTATTAACTTTGGAATAAATATAAAGTGCAATTTTCAAAAAGTGTGAGCAAGAAAAAACAAATTCCAGAGTCATAGTTTGCTTTTACTGTCCCTATTGCTTTGTTAGATTGTTATATTTACTTTTAGAGATCACTAATAAATGGTGAATAGGTAAAGCCTTCATTCAGCCCTGCTGGTGATAATGTATTAAGGCGATATATCCAAAAACACTCTTGTCCTCAGAAGTTTATCCAGATTACATTTCCTTTGATCCATTTTGATATGTTCAATACCCAAGAATTTGAGTACTGTATGATCACTTTGATGGAAATTTTTTACATGTCTGGATACTGAGGTTTCAATGTGTCTCATCTAAATATACTGAAGATGCCCACATGCTCTAATCTTTGCAGTTTAGATGTGGAATCATTGTACAGCTCGATTCCCCCATGCTTTAGGATTAAGGCATATACGTTACTTTTTACAACAGAGGGGTACACATCTCGAAGAACATAATGATTTTATTATCGAGCTGTTACAGTTTGTCTTGACACACAATTTTTTTATCTTCGATGGCACATACTACCATCAGGTGCAGGGCACGGCTGTGGGGATGTCTTGTGCGCCCTCCTATGCCAACCTGCACCTGGTGGGAAGAAAGAGTTGTGTTCAGTGACAAATCCAAGGAATTCACTCGATATATCCTCTCTTGGAAGAGCTATATCGATGATATTATGATAGTCTGGAACAGTACACCTGAAGACTTCTCTCAATTTGTACAATACCTCAATGGGAATGATCTAAATTTAAGATTCACCTTTGAAATGGGGAAACCATCGCTGAGTTTCCTGGATCTTAATTTGATCCCGGAACCCAACGGTACAATGAAAACTGACCTTTATAGGAAAGTACAGCTACTAACAGCTTATTAAATTGGGAGAGCCATCACCCGACCCCGCTAAAAAGAGGTAAACCAACTGGGCAATATTTGTGCCTTAGGTGAAATTGCTCCGATATGGAAGATTTCAAAATGAGAGCTAAGGAGTTACGAGCAATGTTCAGGGCTAAAGGATACCCCCATAAATGTCTAAAAAGGGCGTACCATAGAGCTCTAATAACAGACCGCAAAGATCTTATAAAGGAAGATCTATATCCGACAAGTCACACCAATTTTTACTCTAAACAACTGAGATGTATTGCCACATATGATGCAGGGTGGGAATATGCTAAGAGGATTATAAATAGATATATATATATATATATATATATATCTCTATATCTATATCTGTCTAATAAACTTCTGGGGACCTATAGATGTGGCCGCTGTAAAGCGTGTAACTATATCTGTAAAGACTCAAAGAGCTTCCTTAATAGCTCAGACACTTTCCATCCAAACTCCTTTTTTCAACTGCAATACAAAGGGCTTGGTCTATTTGATATGCCGATGTGATAAGTTATATGTGGGAAAGACCTGTAGACCATTTAAAAGACGAATCCTAGAGCATATTAATTCCGTCAAATCCAAGAGACACATTGAAACCTCAGTATCCAGACATGTAAAAAATTTCCATCAAAGTACTCAAATTCTTGGGTATTGAACATATCAAAATGGATCAAAGGAAAGGTAATCTGGATAAACTTCTGAGGACAAGAGTGTTTTTGGATATATCGCCTTAATACATTATCACCAGCAGGGCTGAATGAAGGCTTTACCTATTCACCATTTATTAGTGATCTCTAAAAGTAAATGTAACATAATCTAACAAAGCAATAGGGACAGTAAAAGCAAACTATGACTCTGGAATTTGTATTTTCTTGCTCACACTTTTTGAAAATTTCACTTTATATTTATTCCAAAGTTAATATCTCTTTTCCCTAAACAACTTGATGTTCCTCTGCCTCCTCTCCCCCTCCCCTTCCTCTCCCTTTACATAGGGAACCACTTATCTGAATTTACTAAAGGAAAAGCACAAGTCTTATATGGATATTTGGAACACAATTAACATTATATATATATATATATATATATATATATATATATATATATATATATATATATATATATATATATATATATATTAATTTTACCAAGATTTTATGTGTGTAATAACAGAATACGATTAACAAAAAGTTATGCGGTGATAAAAGTGAAAAGAATATGTATTGGATAACCCACTTGGCCGCATACTGTTGGATATATTTATATAGTAAAAGGAAGGTTCCGATTTAGATTAGCAACCTTAAGATTAGAACACATATATAATTACTCTTACAAGATTCTATGGTCTGAGCTAGGAGGAGCTGCCAAAAAATGCTTGACAGCTCCTCCCGCCCTAATACCGCCCCCAAACACTTGGATGGGGGACCTGTGGTGTCATAAATGGGAAGGATTTCTGATCCATGAAAGGGTTTGGCCCCATCAAAGCTCCATCCCTCCTCCTGTTCCCCTCTTCTTACATCTAATACAATCGGCTGTAATAGCAACGGGGAAGGAGGAAAGGGGCGGGGCTAACCACGATCAGACAGCCCCTCCCATTTGCAGCCTGATTGGCTGCACGGAGGACGTAGGAATAGGGGGAGGGGCTAGCTATGATCAGATGGCCCCTCCCATTTGCAGCCTGGCTGCACGAATGACGAGGGAAGAAGGGGAGGAGCTACCGGCGGTGGACATAGGAGCCGTCGACACGCCTTTCCACACAGATGTAAGTGATTGTGGAGGCGCTTAGAGAACGACTTTTGATTGGCCAAAAGGGCTTTAAATCTTTGGCGGGAATACAGGTATTTTCATACCCCTGACGAAGGTGCTATCAAACGCACCGAAACGCGCGTCGGCTTATTTAACTGAGCACTTCACTCACTATGGGAGCACTAGGTGTCTAACACCCTTTATTGATTTATTTTGTGTTTTCTTTTTTCAAACTTGGAGTTCCATTTTTATGGGTTAATTTTCTAACCAAGGGTAATCATATGGACTTGGACTATTAGCTTCTTAGGGACAACTTAGAACACCCACAAAGGTGTTTATTAGGAATCATAGGGGTCTATTAGTTCAGCAACCTCTCCCCTTCATTTTTTGCTCCTCTATTTCAAATCCTTGCTTTAGGTATTTTTTTTATATATATATATATATATATATTGATGGCTGATGATGATGAGAGTTGCTCCAGAAGAGAAGTCCTCCACTTACTAATTGTGGTTGATCCTATTTAAAATGCTGTATTGCTGCCCTATCAAAATTTTCACTTCCTTATTGAACTGTCAATTTTTGGAGGTGCTTATTAGTCCCATAGCAAGTCTAGATTACAGGATACCCCTTGCTATTCAGTAATAATTCCTTTAGCATATTGCCTGTGTATCTAAATCTATCAATAAAGTTTAAATGATTGGATTCTCTATTGGCATGCCCTAGGATTAGATACATTGCTATTTGTAGCATTCCTATATGAACTTTCTCCAAGTTTATTTTCCAGTATTAGTTACACTGTGTTTTAAGTGTCTACTGTAAACTTTGTAAAAAAAAAAAAAACAGATTAGGAGCCTCACTATATTGGGGGCTCCTTTAGCTTTCTATTCTATTTTCTGTAATAGGGTGGAGCTGGTACCACCAATTCTGACCACTGTGTGGGTGGCTCTCTTCACTTTCAGTGAAGACTGCTCTACATACAGTTTTCTATATTCTTCTATTCAACCTATTAATGGAAGCTGACCTTTTATATTATCAGAATTAGTAACCCACTTGTGTTGCTGTTATCTGTCTCACTCATTCCATCATTTTTATTTTTTTTTCTCATTCCTAGTTTTGTGCCCTTTAGACTGAAGGGATACTTGAAGCACCATAATCACTACAGCATGTTGCTCATTTGCTAAAGCAGATGTTCATACTTTCACAGTAGCATGTAATATATTTGGACATTCTTTTCCAATGAATAATGTGCAAAGTTGGTATAAGGCATAAATGGAATAAAAGCTTTAGCATATTAGGGCAGTTATCCTTCATAGCCAGGTAAATGTCAAACTGTTTGTAAATGGTTTGACGGGTTACTTTGGGATGGCATATACCTGTCAGGATTCCTTAGAGACCCAACACGCAGGATGTAATAGAAGAACGTATACCAGGCCTTAGATTGGCCGGGCTTTACGTTCGACAGATATAGAATGGTCGGGGACAAGCTAAGTTTGAGGGAGCCAGGTCTATATTTCTTCTAAATTCTTAAGATTTCTGTCCATCGCTTTGATGTGTGATCACAGAAATGATCTATCTTATGTGTTCTGTTGCACACCCACTCATCCCTAGCTTCCTGTTGCTTCATTATGACATCATATATGACATGGAACCCTTCCATTGGTCTCCTTTTTTTTTTTTTTTTAATTCTTTATTTTTCCATCTTGGCAGACATAGCGATGTATCATTAGCATAGTGGCTTGTGCAAAAGCCGAGTTACATGTCATACATTTGAACAGTGGTATAGAATAGGCAACCACAGACACTGTCTGTTCAGCTTACATCATAACTTCGTCGCTGTCCGCCAAGGAGTTTTTCATTTTTTTTAGAGAAACAATTAACAATGAAGAATGAATAATACAAGCGCTCATTACACATCAGTTGATCATCGTTCTGTAAAAAGTAGGAATGATAGGGTAAAAGGGGGGAGAAATCCACTGAGGGTGGAAAGAAGGAAAAAAAAATAAAAAAGGAATTTGTGGGCTCTGCTGCCGGGGGGAAAGGGGGAGGAGAGAGGGGGACAGGGTGTCCACGCAGTTATGTTGTTCTTAGTGAGTCGCTGTATTCCACCCAGGGTTCCCATACTTTGAGAAAGTGTGGGTATGTGTCACGCACCTGAGCCGTCAGCTTGTCCATGAGGCAAGCCTCTTTAATGTTCTGTACTACTTTGTCCATGTGCGGGGTATCTGTTTGGAGCCACGTCAGTGCTAAGGCCCTCCTGGCTGCTAAATTTATTTTGTTTAGAAGCTTTTGTTCTTTGTTGGTTAAAGTGTCTATTGATTTGGCTATGAGAAATGTCCAGGGATCTGGCCTGATTGGTTTTTTGAGTATATTTGTCAGGAGTCTGGCCACGTCCTCCCAGTAACTGGTAAGTTTCGGACATGTCCACCACATGTGCAAATAGGTCCCCTTGTCCCCGCAGCCTCTCCAGCACACATCCGTGGGGGTCTTACCCATACGGTGCAGTTTAACTGGGGTTGTGTACCACCTCATGAGTGTCTTGTAGCACTGTTCTTGGTGTACAACACATATTGAGGATTTGGCTGCAGCTTCCCAAATGTCCTGCCACTCCCCCCCCTCTAGTGTCTGTTGGAGGTCCGCTTCCCATTGCAGCATGTAAGAGGGTATCTGGGTGTCTTTGGTGGGTGCGCTTAATTGGACATAGATGCGTGTGATGAGGCCGGCACGTGGTCCCTCTGCCATTCAGAGTGTTTCAAAAAATGTGGGCTTAAGTCTAGCCGCCTTTGCTACGATGGGTGTTTTGGCAAAGTCCCTGAGCTGGATATAGCGGAAGTAATCTTTTGAGGCGAGCGGGGCCAAGGTTTTCAAGTTCTCAAATGTGCGGAAGGTATCTGCCTGGAACATATGACAGTAGCGTTGTACCCCCGTATACTCTAGGCCCCGAAAGTCCCTCGGGGACATTCCCGGTGGGAACGCTTTGTTTCGGAGATATGGAGTCAAGGGTGATGTAGGGTAGGTAAGTGCGTATTTATGTGCCGTGGCATTCCAGACTCTTATAGAGTTTAGGATGGACGGGCAGGTAGTGTGCAGGTCGGGGCGGTCTACTTTGGGCACCCATATCCAAAATTGCGGTAGGTCGGTTCTCATAAGGAGCGTTTCTAAGTCGACCCATCTGTGTCTATCCGGGGGCGAGTGCCATTCGATTATTTGCGCTAAGTGAGCTGAGAGGTAATATAAGTGGAGGTTTGGAAGGCCTAGGCCTCCTTTGCTCTTAGGTGTGTACATTGTACGTCCTGCCACTCGATGTCTTTTTCCTGCCCAGACAAAATTATCTATCGCGGTTTGGAGCGCTTGTAGATTGTTTTTGGATACTGCTACCGGCAACGCCTGAAACAGGAACAATAGACCCGGCATGAGATTCATCTTAATAGTGTGTAATCTACCCAGCCACGAGATAGGTTTTTCATGCCACCTGTCTAGGTCCTGTCGTAGGGTGGTGAGCAACCTGTGGTGGTTCTCGGCATATAAGTCAGAATAGTTTGGCGTGAGTTTGACTCCCAGGTATTTAATGGCTTGTGTACTGATTTTCAGGTCAGTCGCATGGCGTAGCCACCGGACCTCGTCCTCAGAGAGGCCCAGGGGCATGCCAACCGACTTTTCTATGTTTACTTTATAACCCGACACCAGTTGGTACGCGCCTAAGATGCGTAGAACATGCGGGATTGACTTTGTGGGGTCTGTAATGGTGAGCAACACGTCGTCCGCGTAAGCCGATATTTTGAACTCCTCAGCCGCGATTTTGATGCCCCCAATTCCCCTCTCCGCTCTGATCAGGTGCAGTAAAGGTTCAAGCGCCAGTATGAACAGGAGGGGGGCAACCCTGACGGGTACCATTTTTGAGGTCAAAGGGCCGGGGGTACGTGCCCAGAAGTGAGATTTGGGCTCTTGGGACCGCGTAAAGCGCTTGGGTGGCCCTCACAAACATGGGAGGCAGCTGCATCTTTTCTAATACTGCGAACATATATGGCCTCCACTTCCTACACATTATATATGGCCATTGGATCCTGTCAAAGGCCTTCTCTGCATCCAGAGAGAGGACCAGAGAAGGTGTTTGTGTCTTGTTTGCCCACCACATTAGGTCTACCGCTCGTCTTGTGTTCTCGTAGAGCTGCCTGGTCGGGACGAACCCTACCTGGTCAGCGTGCACGAGTCTAGCTAGTACCGAATTGAGTCTGATAGCAAGGATCTTTGCGTACACTTTTAAGTCGAAGTTGATAAGGGATATGGGGCGGTAATTTGCTACATTTGTGTTATCTCTGTCCGGTTTGGGGATGAGTACTATGTCAGCTGTGGACAAGTCAGCGTTAGGTGAGTCTCCGTCAGTCCAGGCTTTGTACATAGCTTCCATGTGGGGTAGCAGTTGGTCTTTAAAGGTCTTGTAATAGGAACCGTCAAAGCCATCCGGACCCGGGGCTTTACCCCCTTTGAGGTCCGCTATGGCCCTACTGATTTCAGCGGTTTCTATGGGCTCCCCCAAATGGGCTGTGGCTTCTGCCGAGAGGCGCGGTAAGTTGGCGCTCTGTAGGAAGTCGTTGATTTGTGCCATGTATGCGTCGTTATCGGGTGTGAGTGCTGGGGAGTGATTGTAAATCTGAGTGAAAAACTTTGTGAATTCCCGATTAATGTCAGTGGGGCTATTAAGGACTTGGCCTTTCGCATCTTTAATGGACGTGATGGTGGCGGCGGTCCGTTTAGGTCTAAGAGCTCGTGCTAGTAATGTGTCCATTTTATTTGATTTTTCATAAAACAGACGTTTTGCATGGATCATGTCCCTGCTCACCTCGTCCAGCATTAGTTCCCTAATTTGTCTCCTAATTTCGGTCAGTTCCCTAGCTGTGCGAGAGGTCGCTTGCTGTTTGTTTCGCATTTCAGTTTGTCTTAGTAATTTTTGGAGGACTAAAAACTGTTTGGTTTTTTCCTTCTTTAGGAATGTGGCCTTCCTAATCAAAATTCCCCTGATCACCGGTTTATGGGCTGCCCATAATGTCGTGGGTGATATCTCGGGGGAGCAGTTTTCCTGGAAATAACGAGTTATTTCCTGTTGTATGTCTTCCCTTGTCTGGGGGTCTTTGAGTAGGGAGGCATTCAGTCTCCACTTCCACGGGGCGCGTGGGCCTGGTATTGTGAGGGTAAGTGCGATGTCCGCGTGATCAGACCAGGATATCAGGTTTATCTCCGAGGTCTTGACAGTTGGCATGGCTAGCTGGTTGACTAGGAAGAGATCTATTCTGGAGTAGGTGGCGTGGACTGCGGAATAGAATGTATAGTCCCGCTCGCTCGGGTGCTGGATCCTCCAGGGGTCCAGTAGACCTGTTTGGTTCATAAAGGTGTGTAAGAGTCTGTCCTGTCCCCCTCTGTTCTGTGACCTAGGAAGATGACGCCCCCCTCCACGATCTGAGGCTGGGCACGGCGTTGCATTAAGGTCCCCTCCTAAGATTAAGATCCCTCTAGGAAGCTGTTGAATCAGCGACTCTAGGGTGGACCAAAAATCTCTGCTCGGGGTGTTAGGGGCGTAGACATTAATTAGATGAAATGTGTTTGCATGAAGTGTACCCGTCAGAACCACGTACCGGCCCTCTGTGTCACTCTGCACCTTGGTAATTTGCAGCGGGCATTTTTTGTGTATAAGTATGTCAACACCGTTCCTCTTACAGAGTGCCCTGGAAGTAAATGACCTGGTATATAGGTGGTTGGTTAATTGTGTCTTGGCTGTGCGGGGTAGGTGTGTTTCCTGTATAAAGGCTATCTCTGCTTTCTGCCTTCTAAGTTCACGGAAGAGAAGTCTCCGTTTGTTTGGGCCATTGACATTAAGTGAGGTGATTTTTAGTTCCATGGTGGTGTTGTGGTGTCAGCTTACCTTATCCGTCCGGCGCGGTGCGTTAACCTGTTTGAGGAGGGTGGGTCGATAAGGTCTGCGGCCCTCGGCAGCAGGCCCCTTAGGTTGTTTCCGGGCGTAGGTGCAGGGGGGGGGGGAGAGAGAGAAGGAAAAAAAAAAAAAAAGTATGAGAGTTCTCTGTTTCCCTTGAGAGGAGAAAAGAAAGGAGTTAGGATCAATCAGCACGTATACACACAAATTGAATTAAAATTCTAAACAGAAAATAAAACGTAACAGTAAATTGTACAATGGTAAACTGGTACAAGTAATTATGTCTTTTCAGTACTGTGAGTCGTCCAGGTCTTACAGGTCGCCGGGAGTTCTGGGGGTGGGCATCCACCGCACCGAGGGGACCACCTCTGGCGGGGGGGGGAAACTCAGCCGCAGAGCACCCCGGCAGCGCTCAAGTGAGAGGGCTTCACAGATCCCGATCCCTTGCTTAGGGCACACTGGGGGGGGGGACATGACAATAGACCCCTACTGCTTGCAGGGCGTAAACACTGCTGCCATATCAGGGATTTCTCTCGATTCTCCCAGGGACCCACAACAGCTGGCCCTAAAATGCTGCTACGGCGGGGTGGCAGATAACCCTCAGGTGTGAGCACCGCAGGGGGCTAGGGGGTTGGGTCAGCTCTATTTGAGCAGTAGCTCTGGGATGGCGCCAGGCCTTGGCTTGGGACAGGGGTGGTTGCGTCTGCCTATTTGCAGATTGCTGCAAGGAAGCTCTGGGCGGAAACTTCGTGGGACAGCGGGCAGTACGGCTGGCAATATTTACGCCAAAATTAATGTGGACGAGTAACTTAAGCCACGACTACAGAGACTGTTACGAGGGTATAACCACAGGATTGGCCTCGTATTAGGGTTATGACCATGAGACATCCAAAGCAGCCCCCTGCATCTGCTGGACTGAGAGCTTTCAGAGGGTAATCCGTGAAGACCGTGTAGTGTAACGTCCCCAGTCCTCAGACTTTAGCACCTGAGAAGTGCTTTTCAACCTGGGCCATCATGGAGACCCATAGCCGCATCTATACATGTGTGTAAGAGACAAAAATACCTCAGGGCCGCTGCTATGGGAGTGGGTGCGAAAAAGTGGGCTGTGACACATTGCTAAAAAATGTCAGCATGGCTTGTTACTCTAGCAAAACACGCTAACGGAATTTCAATAACTGCATACTCTTCCCCCCTGGCATGGTGAAGAAATGGCCTAATGAAAGCTTTTCTGTACCAATATTAAACTTGCAAGTTCGAGCTAAACGCCAACAGTGTCAGCGCCCAGGCATTTGGAAGGGCAGTCTACCCTATCCCATCACAAAGGAATAGAGTTTCTCCGGCCCTAACCAGGTGTCGGTATGGGTGCACACAATGGCACGAGGTTGTCCAATCAATTCCCCCAACCCCTCACCCCCCCATTCCTCATTATTCCCATCCCCCCTGACTTTTCACATGCACATGCGGCCTCTTTCCCTTGCCGCCACTATCTATGGAGGGGCACCGCCTATCGCCCTACTGTGAAGAGTTTCATCTCCCCCCGAGACCCCCCTCCCTCCCGCCCCAAACCCCTTACATCACATCATCTGCTCTAAAACTCATAGTGTGCATCCTAAAGTTAAGTAATGTAGACTTAATAATAAAAAAGCACTTTGCATGTGGTATGACATTGTGGTAATATGAGCTATTCAGTCTGTTAGGTAAGGAACAGTGGATGATAGAGGGCTGGTAACTTGAGTGCGGTCCCTGCTCCCGGTCCCGGGCAGGCATCGGTGTCTCCAGGTAGAGCTCTCTTTGTTCAGCGTGTCTCCCCCGGGTCCTCTATCAGGGCGAGGGTGTCCGTGGCGGCTGGCGGTACCTGAAAGTCCGGTGGAGGCTCAATGCCCAATTCTGCAAAAAAGGCGGGAATGTTCATCGACGGTAGGAGGACGGTTGGTTTCGGGCCATTAAACACGAGGATTTTAAAAGGGTAGCCCCACGCAAATCGGATGCCACTGGATCTCAGCAGGTCTGTGACAGGCTTCCAGGCTTTTCTCCGGAGGAGGGTGGCAGGTGCAATATCCTGATATATCTGGATGGGGTGTCCTTCTGGCTCATAGGCCTGGGCTCTGCTGTGACGCAGTATGGCCTCCTTGGTCTTGTAATAATGCAGCCGCATGATTACATTTCTTGGCGGACTGTTCTTCGGTCCCCTGACCCTGAGGGCCCTGTGAACACGATCCACTACCCAAAGATGGTCTGGGATCTCAGGCAGGGCTCGTTTGAAACAGGCCATCAGGGTCTCTTCGAGGTCTGCTTCTGCGATGGATTCCGGCAGACCTCGGATACGCAGATTATTCCGCCGTGATCTGTTTGAAATATCTTCCAATTCCAGCTCTAATTCGGTCATGTGGGTGAGGAGCTTATTTGTGAGTGTTGCTGCCGTATTGTGGGCCACCACCACTGCTTCCAGTTTTTCCTCCACCTGGCTGGTGCGGGTGCCTATCGCAGCGATTTCGGCCTTCACTTCAGCCGCAGTTCTTTTAATTTCTTCGGCTAGATAGCCCTTTACCTCGGCCAGAGATTGTAGTATGGCACTCGAGGTTGCCTCTGTGGGGGGAGTCCCCCCTCCGGGCCGGTCCATGGGGTCCGTGGATTTAGGGCTCGCGGCCGCAGGCGCCCCACGTGCTGTAGGCCTCTGTGCAGACAGCATGTCCGCCACTGACAGGGCTTCTTTCGGGGTCTTTTTGGACGGTCTTCGGTTGGACATCCGGTCCCCTTGGCCGGTAGGGATATCAGGGTGTTCGGGGCAGGGTGTATGTGCCCTCGGTCGGGTAGTTAGCAGATTACTGTGCGGTTTTGAGCGCCGTAATTGGCGGTCAGACCACGCCCCCGCATTGGTCTCCTTTTTATGTCAGTCTATGGGGCACTTTTTGTTGATGTTTACACTTTTGTGACATCATGGTTCTCTGTAACCAATCACAACCCAGTATATGGTTTATATTCTTCCTGGTTGCCATTGTTTTCCGTGCCCTGTCGTGGTTCTTGTTAACGGAGAGTGTGTTTTATACTGCGTATTTCTGACCTAGACTTGTTTCACTATTCTTGCCCTGTTATCCTGACCTTGGCCTGACTATTGATTCTGTGTATCTGTTACTCTAGATCTCTGATTTATTCTTTGTCTGTCTGCTTGCAGACATTTCATTTGTCTGTCTCTGGCACTAGCCCAGCCACAGGACCGTAAGGCAGGGCCATCTTTAAAGCGGGGCAAAAGGGCAGGTTCCCGGGGCCGGTTACTCCTGGGGGGCCCAAAAGCAGCTACCCCGCCGGTGCTGCGGCTGCACCAGGAGCCCACACACTAAGAGCGCCCGGTCGGGCTTTGTGGCCCTTTAGTGAAGCCGTGCGGGATGGAGGAGAAGGCAGTCAGGAGCAAGCAGTCAGAACCTCACACTCCCAACTACCTCAGCCTGCCCCTGAACCCCAGGTTTACCACCCTCCTGAACCCATAAGGTAGGGCTGGAGGGTGGCTTTATAAATGTAAACTTTGCGTGTGTGTGTGTGTCAGTATTTGTGAGTCAGTATGTCTGTGTGTGTCTTAGGATTTGTGTATATGTGTGAGGGTGTCTGTCTGTGTGTGTGTGTGTGTCTGTGTGTTAAAATGTAAACTTTCGGGGCGGGGCCTGACTGTCATGGAGGAGAGAAGTGTTTTGCAGGAGCTCCTAGGCAAGCCTGAACCGAGGTTTTCACCCACATTCAGCCTTAGTGGGAACGATTTCAGGGAATTATATAACTCCTGAGCCTCCTGAGACCCACTGTAGGGTTCGATAAACTACAAGGAGCTCACCAGCTCCAATCATGAGGCGCACTAGACGGGGGAGGCGGCCTACCCTCTGGCCTGGAGCTGCTTGAAGGCACACAACATTACGCGAGAACCCAGTTACCCCCACCCCCTTTGGACCGGTGGGGGGTTATCCCGGTCCACCCCTGGGAGGCCACGCAGACATAGCGGGAGCTAGAGACAAGGCCAAAGCGGCTACTACAACCTGCAGCGGCACAGCCAAAATGGCGGACGCAGAGCGGGTCCCCGACAACACGGAGGACAATCCTGATATCCTGGCAAGGTTGGACAGGATATTTGATAACTTCTGGCGCAAACTGGCAAGTAAGCAGCACCAGCCTGTCCGGAACAAGTCGGGTGACCACTCGCTGCACAAGCAAACCCCAATCACACAGCAGAAGACTGCAGTGACGTCACCCCACCAAGCCCTAACGTGGCGGTGAGGCGGGAAACGTGCCTTTTTGTGAGGCGCACATACCCACCCTGGTAGTTTACCAGAGGATAACAGCTTACCTCGGAGACACCCTCCAACATCTGCAACGGTACCAGAGGGAGCAGTTTCATCATGGTGGCGCAACATTCATAATGCCTCCCACAAGCCCAGGAAAGCGCAGCAGCATGCACCCATGGTGAAGGCTCCAACATGGCCGGCGCCCAAGCAGCAGAGCCCAACGAAACTATCCGCAGGATAGAGACAGGAACTGACGAAGAGCAAATCACAGCCCTACACCAAACCTAACAAGCCATGGAGAACCCTGTTCCAGTGCACCGAAACGCACTGCCTCTTCCCTGGGACCCAAAACCTGGCGCGCTCCAGTACAGACAGGGACTATGCTTTCACGAAACGAGGCATAAGGTGAATGGGGATTGTAGGGTGGCTACCTATTGACCCACACCTGTTTCACTCTAGACCAGACCACACTGTACTCCTCTGAAATTAGCTCTCAAGTTAGGGAGTTTATGCTTATCACTGCTGCATCTGTTTTACGAACGGTAACACAATGTCTCACCACACAGCACCCAGGGGTATCAACTACTCAGTTTAGAATAGGATGTCATACCAAAGCGTATTTGTCCTCAAGCGTATTTGTTATCAAAATCTACCACTACAAAAACAAAAATGTGCTGTTTTATCAACTGCCCTTTACTGTTGAAAGATGTATGCTAATTCTCTTGCTACTGCTGTTGGGGCAGTGCCCGCGTATTTGTAACTTTGAAGCACAAAAAAAATAAAAATAAACTTTGCGTGTGTGTATCAGTATGTCTGTCAGTGTGTGTCACTATATCAGTGTGTCTGTATCTGTATTTAGTATATCTATGTTTCTCTATGTGGTCTGTGTGTATCTGCATGTGTGTCAGGTTGTGTATCTGTATGTATTTGTGTATCTCTGTTAGTGTGTGAACATGCATGTGTATATGTGTGCATCTGTATATAGTCAGTGTTTTTATGTGTATCTGCATGTGTGTTAGTATATGCATCAGTGTGTCGGAGTATCCATATGTGTCAGTGTTTGTATATATGTTTCTGTATGTGTCAGGTTGTCTGTGTGTCTGTGCCAGTCTGTATTTGCATGTGTGTTAGTGTGAGTGTCAGTGTTTATATCTGTGTGTATAACTGTGTGTATGTGTATCACTGTGTGTTTGTATGTGGCAGTGTATGTGTACATGTGCATACATCTCATCATTCAAATTGTCAACACTACACACAAGTACACCCGTGCATTCAACCTTCAACACTACATACAAACACAGTCCTGCATTGAAACACTACATACACCAAAAATAAATATAAACCGTAAACATGTGCAATTTGTTTAGTTCCTAATGTTAATTTGGACGAATTTCGGGCTATTCGGATACTTCCGAATAGCTGAATTTACGAAGTTCCGAATTTCAGAATACTGAACTGCTGAAGTCTCAAAGTGCCGAATGTCCGAATAGCCGAAATCCAGAATTTTGGATTTGCTGAATTGCCGAAGTACTAATATACCCAGTGGAAGAATGAAGAATGTTACACTGTATGATAGACAGCCACTAGAGGAAGACTTAACCATGCAAGGTAAATTATCCAGTTTATAAAAACTGCAATAATTACAGTGGTGGGAGTTGGCACCCAGACCACTCCAATAGGCCAAAGTGGTCTGGGTGCCTTGAGTGTCCCTTTAAGGGGTTAATAATTAGGGATTGACCGATTTATTGATTTTTTTTTTTTTTTTTAGAGCCGATACCGATAATCTGAACTTTCAGGGCGATAGCTTACCGATATTCTGTACATTTACCATTTTGAGAAAAAAAAGTTTTTTGCAAATCTTTTTATTTTTTTTTTATTTAGTGGTAAATCCACAAAATATATATGCCAGTCAGATTTTTGTTTTTTGTTTTCAAGAATATTTGTGTGTGTGTGTGTAGTGGATGCCAAGAGAGTATTTGATTTAGTAAATGCAGTGTGTGTGTTTCTGTAGTGGATGCAATGTGGGTAGTGGATGCAGTGTGTTTGTCTGTAAATATGTGCGGTAGGAACTCCCTCACCCCCCATTCACCTTAAGGTTCCTCTTCCTTATCTTTTAGTCCCCCCTCCTCCACCCCAGTGTTCCTTTTCCCTTCCCTGTACCTTAGTGCCCTCCCTTAATGTTTCTCTTTCCCCCCTCCCCCATAGTGTTCTTTCCCTCCGTCCCATAGTGTTCTCCCCTACCCTGTCCCATAGCGTTCTTTCCGATAATCCAATGATCGGTCGATCCCTATTAATAATACACACTATGAAAACCAAAACAACATAATTATAATCAATTTTCTACACCATATAGTATTTTTATTTTTTTTTGAATTTTTTATTTTTGTTGTGCATAGGAGGTTACAGCATTGCTTGCATAGCCACAGCAGCTCTGACAAGCGAAGTATTCGTAAAGTCGTGAACATATTAGTGGCATACGAGTAACTGGCACATTTTTTGTTTTAGTAGAGGAGTCTTATAACGCTTAGTAATTGCTAGCATAATATCAAGTAATGAGTATACGGTTACATGCAGGTAATTGCTTAGGTTAGTTAGGTACATGCTTAAGTATATACGATACAATATCACCCCTTACGCCCCTTAGCTACACATGGATGCATTAGGTAAGGCCTGAAAGATACACCATCAACCCCTAGCCACTTATAGCTACACATGGATGCATTTAGCACATGAAGACAGGTAATATTTCGTCATGGTTATACTAGGGAGAGTAAAGACTATTTAGGCATGCTTATAAAGTCCCTTCGTGTCTTGAAAGTCCTGCCTTCCATGGAGTCAGCTTGTTCCCGCTGTTGTCTTGTGGTCTGCTCCTGTTGCGGCATCTGTGGGCTGGGTAGACAGTGCTGCATGTGGTGCCTGTGAGTGTCCATAAGGAGATGTGTTGCAGAGTGGGGGCTAATGTGTTCTGCCGGTCAGGTAGATGCAGGCTTGGTTCTCTGTGCCCTTTTCCCCACCGCTGGTTGCTGATCCCTCTCCTTACCGGAACCGAGAGCTTAAAGAGGATTCCTCGAGGTAAGTGAGTGTCCCAGTAGGACGGCATATTGCGGGTATACGTCTGGAGCTTGTGGGTGGCTGATCCCGTAGAGCTGTTGAGCCTCTTTAGATGCGGCGTGTGTGGGGTGTGTTTCTCCCGCTGGGATCTTAAAGGTAGGTGCGTGTCCTCCGCCATTTTAAATTCTGCCTCTGGCAGTTCCGCAAGGCCCCAGTCCCAGTCATGTCGGTCAGGGTTTCAGGGTGAGGACTGGGATCACCCCCCTGGTCCAGAGGGGGGGGGAACGGAGCCGGTTCCTTGAGGGCCTAGGCCCCGGTCTGGGCGCCGTTCGGCGGGATAGCGGGGCGGCGGCCGTCCGCTCCACTCACCGCCCGAGTAGGCCTCAATTTCAGATTTCCCTCCCAGGGGACTAAAACTCGACGAGCTAGCCTCTCCCCGGGTCCGGTGCACTATGCCCGTCGAGGGCCGCCGTTGCTGGCCGGAATTTTTGGCGAAAGCTTCAGTTGAATTGCTGAAAGGCTCAAGTTTTGCTGGAGCTGGTCTGTCTTGCGTCCATCCAGCTCGGCGGTCCGGCCCCGCCCCCACCATATAGTATTTTTAAATCAACAAGTCAATTCATTTACTTCAAAAGATTAAGTGTCAGCATTACAATCAGTGAAGGACAATTAAACAGAGATACCATCTAACAATATTAATTAGAACAGCATTTTCCAACCCTGGTTTTGCCAATCGGGTGACACATGTGTGGCGAAACCGACCTCGCCACGTGTCCTTGGAGGGGGCTGATTGCCCGCCTCTTGCCTTTGGACTATGGACCAGACTTTATGGGAATGTGATACCCCAGATAGCCATACCATGGAGCCTATTCATATAATGAAAGACTATGGGAAAGACTTTAGCTCCATGGCAATTGTACTGTGTGAGTAGGATCTGCGCGCTATTCGGTAGTTTTGTGCGTGCAGATCCCAGCTATCTGGGGATAGGTGAAATGTCTGTGTGTTATGTGTAAATGTGACTTTATGTATTTTAAAGTGTTTTATGTTGTTTTGCAACCATGTGGTTAATGGAGTCTGCCTTTAGTCCTGGGTAATTGGATTACTTCTCCAATTAACTCCAGGGCAGAAGGGAGGAAACCAGGGTGCATTGTGGGGATGTTTTTCTGCCAGCCAGAAAGGAACAAAAGATACTTTTAGTAACTTTTGAACCCCTGGTCGGATTCATGCCATTTTTTAATATGTTGTTCCCCTGAATGGATTGATTGTGGATATGTATTTTTATGTGAATGTGATGTATGGTTTTAAAGTTATGAAAGTTGTGTAAAAGTATATTTTACACTGTATGCATAATGGGATTATGTGTCACACTAAGGGGAGGGGATGTGTGGGAGGTAACATCTATGTCATTGGTTCTTTTATGCCTCCCCCTGGGTGTGGCCTGTATGTGTGAGTTGGAAATAAAAGCCAGGCTGGATGAGCCAGTCCAGAGTTCCTGTTTTACCCTCAAAGTGATGTGTCGTCTCATTATTGGGGGAAGGATTTATTGCATGCTGTTCCAGTTGACTGCTAGGAGTACAAGCCTATTCGTATGGTTCCTATTCAATGGTCTACAGCATTCATATGCTTGGGAGAATTTAAAAGGTTTCTCGGATTCGGTGATTGTGGTGTCTGCCAGAGTGCTTGGAGTCCTCAGGAAGCACTAGGAGCATCCATTAACGGAGGTACCAAGTCGGGGTGCCAGGCGATCCGTTACATTGGTGGCAAGCGGTGGGATGGCGTCCTAGTGCGAGGAGAAGCAGCTCAGAGACACTGGTAACGTTTGGAATTACAAATTGAGGGCAACGCTAGTATCCGTACAGCGCCCCTGGCTACAGCAGGATGGAATCAGCTAGTTTTTGGACAGCGTTCCATGATGAGGAGGAGGAGGTGGCCGCGGACTACAGGGATGCAGACAGAAAGGAAGTCTGGTATGATGCCCTGGAAGACGCCCAGTGGCGGCGAGGTGAAAGTCTCCCCAGTGATGAGCAGCGGCTACAGAAGCGTGTGGCGATGTGCATGTATCTATTGGGAGAGCAGCCCCTGGATGAGTGGGTGACAAGACTAGAGACCCTGGTATGGCGAGAGATCTGGCTAGACAACGCATACCAGGCCCTCTGGTGGCATACCATTCGACTTACCCCCTGGACGGCCGAGCACGACTTACCGGAGGGGGATGATTATGATGGCCCGGGTTTATTATGGGATGCCTTGGAGGACGACATTGATCTTGGCAGCACGGAGGGGTCTAGGTTTTGGGACATCTACGACTACCGGATGGGCATGTATGTCTGGGCTGACGAATGCGAGGTGAGCAAAGACATGACCCACCTGGTAACAAGGGAGTGGGAGCTGGAGCAGGACTACCAACACCTGCTCAGCTTCGTGCAGCTCCAACCTACCCGACAAGCAGAACCAGACCTCATAGACTGGTCCTGGAGAGACCCACAGATGGCAGGTGGAGATGGGATTGAGGTCTCTCTACTGGCCCTACAGGGATGCTGGGCAGTCGGCCCAGATCCCCAGCGGCAGGTTACAGTTCAGAGAGAGGAGCTTGTTACACCCTCTCTCCAGCGGCAGCCTAACCCACCAAGGGGAGACCGTAAGCCCCACACCAGCGCAGATGGGACCGTGGTCTCTGCGCCCAAGTTACAGGGAGCTGAAGGAGCCGTCCTCCCTCCCCAGCGGCAGTGTGATTTGTTGGGAATTGGGAGCCCGGTCTCCATTCCCCAGCGGCAGAGTATCCAGCAGGGAATAGAGAGCCCATCCCCCTTTCCCCCACAGCAGGACTCTGTGCTGGGAGGAGAGACAGTCGGTCTCCCTCCGCAGAGACGGGAAGTATGCATGGGAGAGGAGATTGTTACCACCTCTCCCCAGCGGCGGATCATTAATGTACAGGGAATAGAGAGCCCAGTCTCCATTCCCCAGCGGCAGAGTGTTCTAATGGGAGAGGAGCTGGTTACCACCTCTCCCCAGCGGCAGCTTAATGTACCAGGGGGAGACTGTAAGCCCCACACCTGTGCAGATGGGACCGTGGTCTCTGCACTTCCAGCACAGGGGGTAGAGACGGTCGGTCCTGCCCCCCCACAACAGGGCTGTTTAGCCAAAGGGGAGACAGTCTGTCTCCAGCAGCAGCGCTGTGTAACTAAAGGGGAGACAGTCGGTCTCCAGCAGCAGAGTTGTGTAACTCAAGGGGAGACAGTCGGTCTCCAGCAGCAGAGCGGTGTAACTCAAGGGGAGACAGTCGGTCTCCAGCAGCAGAGCGGTGTATTTAAAGGGGAGACAGTCTGTCTCCAGCAGCAGAGCTGTGTAACTAAAGGGGAGACAGTCGGTCTCCAGCAGCAGAGCTGTGTAACTCAAGGGGAGACAGTCGGTCTCCAGCAGCAGAGCGGTGTAACTCAAGGGGAGACAGTCGGTCTCCAGCAGCAGAGCGGTGTATTTAAAGGGGAGACAGTCGGTCTCCAGCAACCAGGCTCCAACCAGACTACTCCCGTGGTAGTGCTGGCAACAGGACAGAGTACCGCTGGTCTCTGCCCCCTCAGCAACCTACTGTAACGGAGCTCCGTGTACCCCGACCGAGTACCCTCCGTTGATGGATGCTCCTAGCGCTCTCAGAGGACTCCAAGCACTGCAGACGACACCACAACCACCGCAGGCTCCACAACCGCCGTAGCTTAACTGGAGCCGCGCCGTCTTCCTTCCACCCTGGATCGGCTTCTGTCCTCCAGGACCGTGTGGGGAAGACCTCTCCTCCAGGAGAGCGTATCCGGAACAAGCTCTTACAAGAGCTAAGTGATTAAGAGCTCAGGGGAATATGCAGCGCATAGCAGTCCCCAGTGAGATATAGCAGTTCCCTCCAATAACGAGACAAGGCTACGTATTGAGGGTCAGAAGAGGTCTGAGGACTGGAACACCCAGCCTGCTTTTTATTAGGATAAGGTACACACAGGACACTCCCAGGGGGAGGATGAAATTAACCAATAACAGCATAGTACAGCCCACAGGTTCCCTCCCCTCAGATAAACAGTTAAACCAATTATTACATACAATAAAAATACAGTTTTCACATACACACTGTAACTTTAAAACCATACATTCAATTTCAATAAAAGTTGCATATTCAGACTCAGCATACATCAAACATAAACACTTTCAAAAATCAGCCAAATCCCTCCAGTGGATCAAAAGTTAGCTGGAAGTCCCGTTATGACCGACCGCAAGCACAATTTCCTGCCCAAAACAGTTCCATAGATTTGGGCTGTGCGGTCGGTCAATTTCATGCGAAAAAAACGACTAAGTCCCATTTCGAACGGGACTTAGTCTCTGGAGCTGCAAGTTCAGTATGGGAGAAGGTAAGGGTCAGCGGTGTTCGGCAGAATGTGTAGCCGATTTTAGTTCCACAGAATCTTTAGCATACACCGCTGACCGCATTCGAATGACTAAAATGGCTGCCGCCACGTGTTCGGCTGCCGAATGGCGGCCACCCAGCGCTCGGCAATTAACCTGCAGTAACCTCACAGCCTGGGAGGTAAATTGCCTGCACACTTTAGCTTCTGGGTGGTCCGCCTGTGTGGTACTTGGTTCAGTAAGCCCTATTTACTGAACCAAGTGGGAGAAAGCCAGGGGCAAGTTATTTTACAGGTCTGGGGACATAGTCTTAAAGGGGTATTGTTCAGCAAAGTCACAATATGTCCCCAGACGGTTCTTAAAGGGCCATACACACCCAATAAATGTTAATAAGTTTTCAGGGGCACAATCTTCCAGGGGCCATAGTCATGAGGCAGGAGGCTGGCAAACATGCTTCTCCACAATCCAGGGAAGCAGGGCAATTTCTCATTTAAAGGGCCAGTTACAAATAGCGATTTGTAACACCTACCAAGGCAGCCTACCAGTCCCCCACACAGCCGTGGTGAGGCACCTGAACCTGGACAAGATTCTCCCTCACCCAGGTGTAGTAACTGTTTATTGTGGGTGGGATGCTCTGCTGTTTCTGTCTTGTGGGTGGGCTGCTGGACTAACAAGGGCACTGACCGGCAGGAGGTCAAGTACCCTGTTAGTCTGGGGGATAAAGGGGAGAAGTGTGGCGAAACCGACCTCGCCACGTGTCCTTGGAGGGGGCTGATTGCCCGCCTCTTGCCTTTGGACTATGGACCAGACTTTATGGGAATGTGATACCCCAGATAGCCATACCATGGAGCCTATTCATATAATGAAAGACTATGGGAAAGACTTTAGCTCCATGGCAATTGTACTGTGTGAGTAGGATCTGCGCGCTATTCGGTAGTTTTGTGCGTGCAGATCCCAGCTATCTGGGGATAGGTGAAATGTCTGTGTGTTATGTGTAAATGTGACTTTATGTATTTTAAAGTGTTTTATGTTGTTTTGCAACCATGTGGTTAATGGAGTCTGCCTTTAGTCCTGGGTAATTGGATTACTTCTCCAATTAACTCCAGGGCAGAAGGGAGGAAACCAGGGTGCATTGTGGGGATGTTTTTCTGCCAGCCAGAAAGGAACAAAAGATACTTTTAGTAACTTTTGAACCCCTGGTCGGATTCATGCCATTTTTTAATATGTTGTTCCCCTGAATGGATTGATTGTGGATATGTATTTTTATGTGAATGTGATGTATGGTTTTAAAGTTATGAAAGTTGTGTAAAAGTATATTTTACACTGTATGCATAATGGGATTATGTGTCACACTAAGGGGAGGGGATGTGTGGGAGGTAACATCTATGTCATTGGTTCTTTTATGCCTCCCCCTGGGTGTGGCCTGTATGTGTGAGTTGGAAATAAAAGCCAGGCTGGATGAGCCAGTCCAGAGTTCCTGTTTTACCCTCAAAGTGATGTGTCGTCTCATTATTGGGGGAAGGATTTATTGCATGCTGTTCCAGTTGACTGCTAGGAGTACAAGCCTATTCGTATGGTTCCTATTCAATGGTCTACAGCATTCATATGCTTGGGAGAATTTAAAAGGTTTCTCGGATTCGGTGATTGTGGTGTCTGCCAGAGTGCTTGGAGTCCTCAGGAAGCACTAGGAGCATCCATTAACGGAGGTACCAAGTCGGGGTGCCAGGCGATCCGTTACATTGGTGGCAAGCGGTGGGATGGCGTCCTAGTGCGAGGAGAAGCAGCTCAGAGACACTGGTAACGTTTGGAATTACAAATTGAGGGCAACGCTAGTATCCGTACAGCGCCCCTGGCTACAGCAGGATGGAATCAGCTAGTTTTTGGACAGCGTTCCATGATGAGGAGGAGGAGGTGGCCGCGGACTACAGGGATGCAGACAGAAAGGAAGTCTGGTATGATGCCCTGGAAGACGCCCAGTGGCGGCGAGGTGAAAGTCTCCCCAGTGATGAGCAGCGGCTACAGAAGCGTGTGGCGATGTGCATGTATCTATTGGGAGAGCAGCCCCTGGATGAGTGGGTGACAAGACTAGAGACCCTGGTATGGCGAGAGATCTGGCTAGACAACGCATACCAGGCCCTCTGGTGGCATACCATTCGACTTACCCCCTGGACGGCCGAGCACGACTTACCGGAGGGGGATGATTATGATGGCCCGGGTTTATTATGGGATGCCTTGGAGGACGACATTGATCTTGGCAGCACGGAGGGGTCTAGGTTTTGGGACATCTACGACTACCGGATGGGCATGTATGTCTGGGCTGACGAATGCGAGGTGAGCAAAGACATGACCCACCTGGTAACAAGGGAGTGGGAGCTGGAGCAGGACTACCAACACCTGCTCAGCTTCGTGCAGCTCCAACCTACCCGACAAGCAGAACCAGACCTCATAGACTGGTCCTGGAGAGACCCACAGATGGCAGGTGGAGATGGGATTGAGGTCTCTCTACTGGCCCTACAGGGATGCTGGGCAGTCGGCCCAGATCCCCAGCGGCAGGTTACAGTTCAGAGAGAGGAGCTTGTTACACCCTCTCTCCAGCGGCAGCCTAACCCACCAAGGGGAGACCGTAAGCCCCACACCAGCGCAGATGGGACCGTGGTCTCTGCGCCCAAGTTACAGGGAGCTGAAGGAGCCGTCCTCCCTCCCCAGCGGCAGTGTGATTTGTTGGGAATTGGGAGCCCGGTCTCCATTCCCCAGCGGCAGAGTATCCAGCAGGGAATAGAGAGCCCATCCCCCTTTCCCCCACAGCAGGACTCTGTGCTGGGAGGAGAGACAGTCGGTCTCCCTCCGCAGAGACGGGAAGTATGCATGGGAGAGGAGATTGTTACCACCTCTCCCCAGCGGCGGATCATTAATGTACAGGGAATAGAGAGCCCAGTCTCCATTCCCCAGCGGCAGAGTGTTCTAATGGGAGAGGAGCTGGTTACCACCTCTCCCCAGCGGCAGCTTAATGTACCAGGGGGAGACTGTAAGCCCCACACCTGTGCAGATGGGACCGTGGTCTCTGCACTTCCAGCACAGGGGGTAGAGACGGTCGGTCCTGCCCCCCCACAACAGGGCTGTTTAGCCAAAGGGGAGACAGTCTGTCTCCAGCAGCAGCGCTGTGTAACTAAAGGGGAGACAGTCGGTCTCCAGCAGCAGAGTTGTGTAACTCAAGGGGAGACAGTCGGTCTCCAGCAGCAGAGCGGTGTAACTCAAGGGGAGACAGTCGGTCTCCAGCAGCAGAGCGGTGTATTTAAAGGGGAGACAGTCTGTCTCCAGCAGCAGAGCTGTGTAACTAAAGGGGAGACAGTCGGTCTCCAGCAGCAGAGCTGTGTAACTCAAGGGGAGACAGTCGGTCTCCAGCAGCAGAGCGGTGTAACTCAAGGGGAGACAGTCGGTCTCCAGCAGCAGAGCGGTGTATTTAAAGGGGAGACAGTCGGTCTCCAGCAACCAGGCTCCAACCAGACTACTCCCGTGGTAGTGCTGGCAACAGGACAGAGTACCGCTGGTCTCTGCCCCCTCAGCAACCTACTGTAACGGAGCTCCGTGTACCCCGACCGAGTACCCTCCGTTGATGGATGCTCCTAGCGCTCTCAGAGGACTCCAAGCACTGCAGACGACACCACAACCACCGCAGGCTCCACAACCGCCGTAGCTTAACTGGAGCCGCGCCGTCTTCCTTCCACCCTGGATCGGCTTCTGTCCTCCAGGACCGTGTGGGGAAGACCTCTCCTCCAGGAGAGCGTATCCGGAACAAGCTCTTACAAGAGCTAAGTGATTAAGAGCTCAGGGGAATATGCAGCGCATAGCAGTCCCCAGTGAGATATAGCAGTTCCCTCCAATAACGAGACAAGGCTACGTATTGAGGGTCAGAAGAGGTCTGAGGACTGGAACACCCAGCCTGCTTTTTATTAGGATAAGGTACACACAGGACACTCCCAGGGGGAGGATGAAATTAACCAATAACAGCATAGTACAGCCCACAGGTTCCCTCCCCTCAGATAAACAGTTAAACCAATTATTACATACAATAAAAATACAGTTTTCACATACACACTGTAACTTTAAAACCATACATTCAATTTCAATAAAAGTTGCATATTCAGACTCAGCATACATCAAACATAAACACTTTCAAAAATCAGCCAAATCCCTCCAGTGGATCAAAAGTTAGCTGGAAGTCCCGTTATGACCGACCGCAAGCACAATTTCCTGCCCAAAACAGTTCCATAGATTTGGGCTGTGCGGTCGGTCAATTTCATGCGAAAAAAACGACTAAGTCCCATTTCGAACGGGACTTAGTCTCTGGAGCTGCAAGTTCAGTATGGGAGAAGGTAAGGGTCAGCGGTGTTCGGCAGAATGTGTAGCCGATTTTAGTTCCACAGAATCTTTAGCATACACCGCTGACCGCATTCGAATGACTAAAATGGCCGCCGCCACGTGTTCGGCTGCCGAATGGCGGCCACCCAGCGCTCGGCAATTAACCTGCAGTAACCTCACAGCCTGGGAGGTAAATTGCCTGCACACTTTAGCTTCTGGGTGGTCCGCCTGTGTGGTACTTGGTTCAGTAAGCCCTATTTACTGAACCAAGTGGGAGAAAGCCAGGGGCAAGTTATTTTACAGGTCTGGGGACATAGTCTTAAAGGGGTATTGTTCAGCAAAGTCACAATATGTCCCCAGACGGTTCTTAAAGGGCCATACACACCCAATAAATGTTAATAAGTTTTCAGGGGCACAATCTTCCAGGGGCCATAGTCATGAGGCAGGAGGCTGGCAAACATGCTTCTCCACAATCCAGGGAAGCAGGGCAATTTCTCATTTAAAGGGCCAGTTACAAATAGCGATTTGTAACACCTACCAAGGCAGCCTACCAGTCCCCCACACAGCCGTGGTGAGGCACCTGAACCTGGACAAGATTCTCCCTCACCCAGGTGTAGTAACTGTTTATTGTGGGTGGGATGCTCTGCTGTTTCTGTCTTGTGGGTGGGCTGCTGGACTAACAAGGGCACTGACCGGCAGGAGGTCAAGTACCCTGTTAGTCTGGGGGATAAAGGGGAGAAGTGTGGCGAAACCGACCTCGCCACGTGTCCTTGGAGGGGGCTGATTGCCCGCCTCTTGCCTTTGGACTATGGACCAGACTTTATGGGAATGTGATACCCCAGATAGCCATACCATGGAGCCTATTCATATAATGAAAGACTATGGGAAAGACTTTAGCTCCATGGCAATTGTACTGTGTGAGTAGGATCTGCGCGCTATTCGGTAGTTTTGTGCGTGCAGATCCCAGCTATCTGGGGATAGGTGAAATGTCTGTGTGTTATGTGTAAATGTGACTTTATGTATTTTAAAGTGTTTTATGTTGTTTTGCAACCATGTGGTTAATGGAGTCTGCCTTTAGTCCTGGGTAATTGGATTACTTCTCCAATTAACTCCAGGGCAGAAGGGAGGAAACCAGGGTGCATTGTGGGGATGTTTTTCTGCCAGCCAGAAAGGAACAAAAGATACTTTTAGTAACTTTTGAACCCCTGGTCGGATTCATGCCATTTTTTAATATGTTGTTCCCCTGAATGGATTGATTGTGGATATGTATTTTTATGTGAATGTGATGTATGGTTTTAAAGTTATGAAAGTTGTGTAAAAGTATATTTTACACTGTATGCATAATGGGATTATGTGTCACACTAAGGGGAGGGGATGTATGGGAGGTAACATCTATGTCATTGGTTCTTTTATGCCTCCCCCTGGGTGTGGCCTGTATGTGTGAGTTGGAAATAAAAGCCAGGCTGGATGAGCCAGTCCAGAGTTCCTGTTTTACCCTCAAAGTGATGTGTCGTCTCATTATTGGGGGAAGGATTTATTGCATGCTGTTCCAGTTGACTGCTAGGAGTACAAGCCTATTCGTATGGTTCCTATTCAATGGTCTACAGCATTCATATGCTTGGGAGAATTTAAAAGGTTTCTCGGATTCGGTGATTGTGGTGTCTGCCAGAGTGCTTGGAGTCCTCAGGAAGCACTAGGAGCATCCATTAACGGAGGTACCAAGTCGGGGTGCCAGGTGATCCGTTACAACATGCACTTAGGGACACTCAATGGTGGTTATCGTTGAACAAGGCCCGTGAGTCTAAGAGTGCGACCCTGCTGTATCAGCAGACTGGGAGGAAGTGACACTTCCACTAGAGAGAGTGATGTGCAGGAGGAATGGAGTGAGGGATGAGGAGGCTGGAGCACCCTGCAGCATGGAGGCAAAGGAGAGTGTGGATCTGTGTGCCAGTGTGTGGATCTGAGTATGTATGTTCTACTAATATCTTCCCAATGGGATAGGTTCAGTTCACGATATTTTTAAGACTATAATAGACAATATATTTGATATTTCAAATAAAGGGAAACCTTTTATACATTACCAGAATTTTTATGGCAAATTAAATCAATTTGGGATTCTCCTCTCTGGGTGCTCTGATCTGTAACTCCAAGTCTATTGCCAGTCCGTCTCTTACATTATTTCCCTCTTATCAATTCCTACCCCTTGTTTGGAAAGGGGCAGTACCTGCGATTAAAGTCTGGCCTTTGATTGTTACAGGCGTATCTTAATATGTAATGATTAATTTGGCCCCTGGGACTCTGGCCAATAGGTGGCACTATTTCCCCAAGTAAGAAGACCTTAATTAAAACATTGATTACATTATTGAATAAATGAATTGGTTCACCTATATTGGTGTCTGTTGAGATCACTTTAAATATTCCTCTTTGGCTATGGATATTCTTTAATCAAAGATAGGTTGGTTATATAGTTATTTAATATGGAGATCTCTATATCACTTGTCCATCTAATCTGTATGAATAACTGATGAATATTTTCACCTATACAAAGTCATATGACACTAGTATCTATATATGAATCCTTTTACATCTGTCAGTCAAGGCAAAGGACAGGTTTTTTTACTGTAAGAACAAACAGGATGTGGAATTATCTGCCTGAAGAAGTGGTTTTATCAGAGTCCATACAGATGTTCAAACAGCTACTAGATGCATACTTGCAAAAATAGAATATTCAAGGATATAATCTTTCAATGTAGGATAATAACTGCTTGATCCAAGGATAAATCTGACTGCCATTCTGGGGTCAAGAAGGAATTTCTTTCCTAACTTGTTGCAAAATTGGAAGTGCTTCAAACTGGGTTTTTTTGCCTTCTTTTGGATCAACCGCAAAAAACATATGTGAGGAAGGCTGAACTTGATGGACGCAAGTCTCTTTTCAGCTATGTAACTATGTATGTAATATAGGCTATGCATTCCTATAGCAATCATATTTTAGGTTTCATATGTAAATCATACATGGTTTCAGTATATTTAACCAAGCTCTATTAGTTTATTTTTTTGTTTTTAGTTCTTTTAATATCTAAGTGAGCTTTATGTGGGTAATCAGACTTTGCTGGTTGACTAACACTTTGGACTGTTTTGTAATGTTTACACACAAACAAATCCCCATGTCATTAATGCCCGTACACACACACAGTGTTAATACCCCTATCCCAGCACACATAGTCCTTAATACCCCTACCCCAGCACAGGGGTATTAACACTGTAGGGGTAGGGGTATTAAGGAATAGGGATAGGGGTATTGACACACTGTGTGTGTGTGTGTGTGTGTGTGTGTGTAGGGGTATTAAGGATTAGGGGTAGGGGCATTAATGACATGGGGTAGGGGTATTAAGGATTAGGGGTAGGGGCATTAATGACATGGGGTAGGGGTATTAAGGACTCTAAGTGCCCCAAGTCCTTCACTTACCTTTAGTGAGATGGGCTTATCAAGTGTTCAATAGCTTCAGTAGAGTGGCGACCGGTCCAAGATGGCTGCCGCATTCCTCGCCGCTCAGCACATAATTCCATAGACGTGTGGCTTCTATGTATTCCATGTCTATGCCACAAACTGCTTCTTTAAATTGTTTTGATGCTTAGAGTATGCTTTTTTAAAAGTAGTTACACAATGCTCCTGACCAATAAGATACCCTCATGCTGCAGGAAATCTACTACTCTTACCACATATAGAGAGAGGTAAGCAACATTTCTCTTCCTGATTGAGGTCGCTAGAAACATGATCTTAAGTGGATATGACTGTACATATGTTAATACACTCCTGTTTTTCTTTTTCAGACCTGTGCAAGGATTAATTTTTCTCTTCAAGTGGCAGCCAGGTGAAGAACCAGCAGGTTCTGTAGTTCAGGATTCCAGATTGGATACAATCTTTTTTGCTAAGCAGGTATTAAAGATACTTTACACTATTGAGAATGGGGATAAAAGGACACTTTGGGCACTAAAACAAGGTTTAATGCATTTGATTAATGGGACAATCCAGACTGCTGAAGTGCTTTGAATACTGAGTAAATTTTATTGCCCATCATTCTACAAAAAGTTCAGATTTCAATGGAAATTGGCACTTTTCTAAATGAACCTGTTACACCCCAGAGGTGTTGATTAGACAACTGGTCCTTTTACTTCTTGGTTTCCATGGCTCAGTGGAGCTAAAGTCAAAAGGCAGGCAATTACCCAAAGCACCTACCTGGCAAAGACTTTGCATTGAGCTGCATTAAGAAGCCAGTGATTGGACTGCCATAGAAAGTCTGAACGTAGTTAGAAGGGGAGGGCTTGCAAAGACCGCAGAGAAGTGAAATTAAGAGATCTGCAGCTTTTGCATGCTGTTTTCGATATACCACAATTAAAGGACCACTCTAGGCACCCAGACCACTTCAGCTTAATGAAGTGGTCTGGGTGCCAGGTCCTTCTAGGGTTAACCCATTTTTTCATAAACATAGCAGTTTCAGAGAAACTGCTATGTTTGTGAATGGGTTAAGCCTTCCCCTATTTCCTCTAGTGGCTGTCTCATTGACAGCCGCAAGAGGCGCTTGCGTGATTCTCACTGTGAAAATCAGTGAGAGCACGCAAGCGTCCAGAGGAAAGCATTATGAATGCTTTCCTATGTGACCGGCTGAATGCGCGCAGCTCTTGCCGCGCGTGCGCATTCAGCCGACGGGGAGGAGAAGAGGAGGATCGGAGGAGGAGAGCTCCCCGCCCACCGCTGGAAAAAGGTAAGTTTTAAACACTTTCCCCTTTCCAGAGCGGGGCGGGAGGGGGTCCCTGAGGGTGGGGGCACCCTCAGGGCACTCTAGTGCCAGGAAAACGAGTATGTTTTCCTGACACTAGAGTGGTCCTTTAAAGCGGCACTGTCATGCCGAACTTACCTTTCCTCAATCTCTTACTCTTCTCCCCCCCTCTCTCAGGATCTGTTCTTCTTTTCTTCCTGTCTTCTTTAGTTTTCTTTAAAATCATAAGACAAAGTAGGGACTCTTTGCCTTATGGAGGTTTCCTCCGCTTGACCAGCTTTGACCAGCGGAGGAGCAAAGTGTGCTTTATTTCCGCTGGTCAGAGCAATTTTCCCATAATTATTACCTTTCCTCTGTGATATTGCGTTGCTTCCTGTCATTTTAGACGAAACTGACGAATTGCGTTCTAACTGAATGAGAACAGTATGTTCGTTTGTTTTAGAACTCAATTCGGCACTATGTTCGTATCGGAATTTCATTCGAATGAATGAAACTCTGATTCAATTTGTGCCGCGGCTGCATCTTGCAGCCGCTTAGTAGATAACTCCCTAATTCCCACGGTATTAGGGAGTTATCTTCCAAAAACTTTACTAATACTAAGTAAAGATTACTTAGTATTAGTAAATAATATGCCCCTTCTCGCTATAATGCGAGTAGGGGCATGTCAAGTAAACAGTGAGCAGCCTGTGGCTGCTCACTGTTAAACACGATTGTCCCCCCAGCCCCCACCTGTGCCGAGTCCTCCCCTCTTGACCCCCACCCCTAAGCGCCGGTGGGGGCCCTTAGCCATAAGAGGGGGGAGGGGACTATTGCCTCCCCACCTGGCCCCCACCCCTGAGCGGCAGGTGGGGGCTCTTAACAAGAAGAGGGGGGAGACATATTGCCTCCTCCCCTGGATCCCCCCCTGAGCAGCAGGTGGGGGCCTTTAAAAACAATAAGAGGGGGGAACCTATTCTGACGAATGAATGAATAGATGAAATTCCCGTTCGCATGCCCAAGTGTTTAACTGGGCATGTGCGGGAATCTCACAGCGCTATCTAGTGTGGGCAGATGACGTGTCCCACAGGGACTTCCTCTACCCACACAAAGAAGCGGGGCCCTGAATATAGATCGGTGCAGAAAATAAAGAATAAAAAACATGTAATATGGGGGCTTAGGGGCATTTGGGGGTGACTAAGGGGTCAATTAGATGTAGTGGAGTCGGGAGGGGGTTAAAAAATAAATAAAAACTGGATTCGGCCATAACTGTGCCGCTTTAAAAACATTCATGCATTTTTATTGGAGGTATTTCTACTAAACAGTCATTTTTATTTTATTTGGATGTGTGCAGTGGAGTTTTCCTTTAACTACAGAAAGACAGTCAAGGATAGGACACAGGCAGACATGCATTAAATATATTATTGTCCTGTCCCTATGTTTACTTCTTGGGAGGTCTAATAAACAGTGTTCCTGTAGCACACTGCTGTCTGTGTGAGCTTGTCTATAAAATGTTTTGGTAATGATATGCAGAAAGGGATTTATAATTGTACAGAACATTTCTGTTGATCCCTTCTGGACTCCATAATGGCAATCAAATTTCTCCTTGTGTCAACAACCTGTTTATATATAATGTTCCATTTATGCAAAAAAAGTATAACGTGATCATGTTAATCAGTTCACCCCCCACCCCCTTCTCTTTTTCTCTTATCTGGTAGACAGCCACTAGAGGAGGAGTTAACCCTCAGAGGTAATTATTGCCGTTTCTCAGAAACTGCAATAATTACCACTGTAGGGTTAAGGGACATGGGGCAATGACCCCAAATCGATAGATATCTATATCTATATCGAATCTATTTGGGGTCATTGCCCCATGTCCCTTAACCCTACAGTGGTAATTATTGCCGTTTCGGAGAAACGGCAATAATTACCTCTGAGGGTTAACTCCTCCTCTAGTGGCTGTCTACCAGACAGCCACTAGAGGGACTACTGAAATCCAAATGGACCATTAAAAAATGCTTTCCTATGGGGATATCTTAAGACGACCGCGGTCATCGGCGCTGGATTCAGGTAAGTGGTTGAAGGGGCTCGAGGGAGGGGGGTGGTAGGGAGGGGCACTGCAGGATTCTACAGTGCCAGGAAAACTGGTTTGCTTCCCTGGCACTATATAATCCCTTTAATTCAAACCCATTTTATGTATATGTGGCTTATGCGTTCTATTAAAATGCATCACTTTAAATTTATCTGCATCACTTGTCTGCTTAGTATCCACATCCCTCTGTAGAGAAGTTATCATGTTCAGACTGTATTATCTTTTTGAGTTTTGTCATCTGCAAACACCGACAAATAACTCTTCATTGCCCACCTATAAATCTTTTATAAACCGATCAAAGTGAAGTGAACCCAGGACAGAACAAATGGAACATTCAGTGAGCAAATGGGCCTCCACTTAGCAGTTTTGTCCAGTTTGAAAATTTTCCATTTGCAACTACTTTCTGCATTCTAATCTTTAACCCTGTGTTCTATCCAAGTACACAATTTTTCATATTAACCAGCTAATTCCAGGTTTAATAGTATATTTTTGTGTGGAACTGTATCAAATGCCTTAGCAAAATCCAGTGCTAACATTTAAGCCCCTCATCTTCCTCAAATGTATAAAACCCAACATTAACCAATATGCCCCATTTCTCCACCTGCATTCAACAGTTTAGGTCAGTAGGTCACGCATGGTAAGTCCACTGTGGCAATAGAAGATTCACTTGTGAGGGAAAGACCTGCTCTCTTTTTAGCGTTAAAACCAACACCAGGTGCCTACGATCCATGCTTTTAGAACTTCTACCCAGTCCGTGCTGGGTTCTGGGAATGGTCTGGGTGCATTTTGGCTCACAACTGGGAGGTCCTGGAGGTGGGATGCGGTCCACCTGGAGATGCACAGTGCAATCTTGGGGTTTTCGTGCCAATTGCAAATTCAGGAATTCTGGAAAATTGAAAGCCCAGTATCAACTGCCTGCCAGTCTGGTGCTGTTCTGTTGTAAGTGTGCTCTTAAAGGACCACTCTAGGCACCCAGACCACTTCAGCTTAATGAAGTGGTCTGGGTGCCAGGTCCAGCTAGGGTTAACTAATTGTTTTATAAACATAGCAGTTTCAGAGAAACTGCTATGTTTATCAATTAGTTAAGCCTTCCCCCTAATTCTCTAGCGGCTGTCTCACTGACAGCCGCTAGAGGCGCTTGCGTGATTCTCACTGTGAAAATCACAGTGAGAGCACGCAAGCGTCCATAGGAAAGCATTATGAATGCTTTCCTATGTGACTGGCTGAATGCGCGCGCAGCTCTTGCCGCGCGTGCGCATTCAGCCGACGGGGAGGAACGGAGGCGGAGAGGAGGAGGAGAGCTCCCCGCCCAGCGCTGGAAAAAGGTAAGTTTTTACCCCTTTCCCCTTTCCAGAGCCGGGCGGGAGTGGGTCCCTGAGGGTGGGGGCACCCTCAGGGCACTCTAGTGCCAGGAAAACGAGTATGCTTTCCTGGCTCTAGAGTGGTCCTTTAACATACCTCTAGCACTTACAATTAATGTAAGACAAGCTGTTGTTACTTTACAGGTCTTTTTGAGTTTTGTCATCTGCAAACACCGACAAATAACTCTTCATTGCCCACTTGGTCGGAGTACGGGGAGCTCCGTTACACGTGTTTTTTTCCAAGGTTTTGGTGGTCATCACAGAAGCTTTAAGAATCAAAGATTTTCGTTTAATACTTACAACACTGGTTATAAAGGGCAGACATAAAAGAATGTCTTTTTCAAAATATCCATAATGCTTCTGTTTTTATTTTTCAGAAACATGGATGGATTCTAAAATTACAAAAATAAGAACTAGTTCCCTTTAAGGCAAATTACATTTTAGGATCTAGTTAGACTGTTTTTATGAGGATATTTCTACTCACTGAAAACCAGGGAAAATAGAAAAATCTTTTCTAGAGAGGAAAGCAATGGAAAAGTGTAATATAAGGAAGGCTTTGAGATTGCAGGGCCTTTTTACTTAGGCCATTCTGGCTGTCAACTGGGCCAAAGCCAGCATAGGTTCTTTACAAAGAAACATAATCTAAACTTTCTTTCTGGATCATCTTATGATAATTTTGCCTTTAACTTTAAAGAGCTTAAGTTGGTGGGAAAGCTCCAGATTCCAGTCGGTAGGTCTGTCTTTCAGAATGAAAAACCATCTAATCACATCAGACGCTTCTTCTTTCGGTTGGGGTGCACCTTTGGGAAGATACTCGGCAGCAGTCATTTCACGCAGCTGTAGCCAGAAACACTTAAATAACTAAAAAAGCTACAATTTCTGGGGAAATTGTGAAGTGTTCTTGCCTCCACCAGTAGTCTACAACTGGAGTGGGCGGAGTAACTGTTATTATTTATTTATATAGCACATTTAATTGCAATGTTGTTGCCCAAAGTGCTTCACAGTTACATTAAAACATACAGTTATAAAAACATTCAAAAAAGTGCAAATACACACAACCACCCGTGAACAAAGTAATGTGTAAACAACGTTTCAGAAAAAACTTAACTTATAGGTACACCGCTTCCCAAGGTTATTTCCCAACCATATAACAAAACCGTATGAATGATATGATATTTAGGGATTCTGCTAGTGTACCTGCAATAAAGGATAAAACATTGCAAATATTGTTTTATACTTTAAAATGATATAATGGTTTATATGCACTCACAAGTTCCAGATTGGTAACGCGTTTTATGGGTGCCTCCCCACGATGTAGATGGGGGGTTTATTAAGTATCCCTCCTCGAGTGATAGCCGATGGGGTATCCGGGTCAGCAAGATAATCCAACAGACTTATTAAGTATCCCTCCTCGAGTGATAGCCGATGGGGTATCCGGGTCAGCGAGATGATCCAACAGACTGTATTTATAAAAACATTAGCAGGTGTACAAAAGGCCCTGTCTATGCTCCAGCCTGGCACAGGTCAGAGTATTTTGGCAGTTGCCATCTTCAAACCGTCGTATTTTAAAAACTATACATCCTACAGCGAAGAGCTTCATATTGTGAGAATCACAAGACCCCTACATTTTGATGCATAGTATGTCTCTGAAGTATTACAAATGAAAGCACAGTCACAGTTTAGAAATTGCCCTTCAAATTCGAGCTGGCTAGAGGGGAGTTTCAATGAATGTCAATGGACGGCGTGAGTTGCAACCAAATGGTCATATTGTGAAAACTGAGGACTATGGCCTAGCCGTGGACATTTTTAGTGGCCGTAGGGATAGCTGAACGTTTTGATACAAGATTTGTGTAGGTGGGCTTGAAAATGAGGGAGTGGTGGCAGTTTAGAAATCATGTCCTGATTTTTCAGCTTTTGCCAGCTCCCACTCTAGCTTTGCCATTCATTTCTATGGGACCAATTTCGCCACAAGAACGACGATATTCCGTGAACCATTCGGCGAAATGTTCCACAAAGTAATAGCAATCCAATCGGGAACAATCCGCACGTTTCGGTATATTACTGTCTATATAGTGTAAAAACTGTGGGAGGAGTTAGGGTGGTAAATTTGGCTATAATAAGAATAATATATGTGAGATAACATTAAGTGTTCTTGCATAGCAAGACCACTTAATAATTGCAGGCATTGAGCAGTGGAGCTGAGGCGAGCTGTTGGAAGTAGGCTCAGTTTTTGCATGGTCAGGTGGGATGCATCCACCCTTTTGACAGTGATAAGTAGTGGGTGGATCTGCTTTGAGTGGGCAGCAGAGGAAATCTGTGGCGGGCTAGTGGGGAACAGGCTGGCCCATTCGGTGGAATAGGAGTGAGAAGAGTGGCTTTCTCTCCCCACTTGAGTAGGCCGCAGTGTAGCGTTCCTGGCTCGTTGCAGTGAAAGGCTTGATTAAGGTCTCAGTCCGTTCGTCCATGCACCCCTGACATGGGTAGTGACTCTGGTGGATGAACGAGCTGTAGAGCCGGTAAAAAAAAAGCTTGCGCTGCATGCGTCTGAGCAGCTCAGAGTTCAGAAGCATCAACATTCTAGCAGATGCATTGAGCAGAAATTACTTTGAAGAAGGGAGATTGAGTCCTCAGACATTTCTGAAAATAGTGACTGTTTGGAACACCACAAGTAGACCTTGGACCTCAAAAGTAAATGGCTCGCAAACTTTGACGCAATCACCCGCGAGAAGTCCTGCAAGCGTGAATATATACATTTAAATTTTACAAATATATTTATGCATTATATTTTTACATTGTCATTTTATCTTGCGGGACCTGCCTGACAACCCAGGCAGAAAGTCCAGAGAATTTGTTTCTTCCTCACAACTTGGAAGATATCGTCAGTGAAAGTGACGTTTTTTTAATTTTTCACACACAAACTGCATTTTCACTGACGATATAATTGTTGTGATACATTTTACTAATATGTGTTCAGCTGAGTCTCGTGAGTAAATCTGTACCCCCTATGTACAGGTTTTATGGTGTTTTCAAAAGTTAGTCAAGTAAAGGCTTGCATTTCCTTTTTTTCCCATTGAAATTGACAGATCGGTTATGTTGCCTTTGAGGCCGTATGGTAGCCCAGGAATGAAAATTACTCCCATGATGGCATACCATTTGCAAAAGTAGACAACCCAAGGTATTGCAAATGGGGGTATGTCCATTCTTTTTTAGTAACCACTTAGTCACAAACACTGGCCAAGATTAGCATTCAAATAAGTTTTTTTGCATTTTTCACACACAAATATGAACGCTGACTTTGGCCAGTCTTTGTGACTAAGTAGCATTTGTAATGCCTTGGGTTGTCTAATTTTGCATTATGGGGGTAATTCTCATTCCTAGACTACCATACGGTCTCAAAGGCAACTTAACCAGTCTGGCATATTTCAATGTGTATAAACTGAAAAATTGAATATGCTGTATTTGACCCTGTAACTTTCCAAAACACCTTATTGGGGGTACTGTTTTATATGTGTACTTAATTGCAGTAACAGCTAACAGTATTGTGACAGTCACAGTTAAAATGCCATGCAGAACTAAAAAAAATAATAAAAACGTAATTTCTCATTTAAAAAAATATATATTTTATTCATATTAAACTATGTTTAATATACAAATATTTGATGTGACATGAAAGCACTGTTTCTCCTGAACAGAATGATATGATACATGTGGGTGCACGTAATATGAAAGAGGTGAATTATGCTTGAACAGCCATATAATGCAAATTCAAGGTTTTGTTTTGATCACAACTTGTACAACTCCCTCAGTCCTTAAGGGCTTAACTGGCCAGCAGCTCTATATTGTTCTTTGTTCTTTTCGTTTGGTACTTGCCTGTTTAATACTAATTGTGACAAAAAGTGACTTTAATGTGTCACATGGCACAACATGCAGAGCCTCGCCCCTCCAGCTGGGACCAAAATAAGATTGTGTTATGCTATCATGCTGAGATCTGCCTGGCCGATCTAGATATGCTGTTGTTGTCAAGGTGCACTTGAAGATGGGGGAATCGAAGCAAAGTATAGCGTTAATAGTGTAGTTTGTATGTCCTGATGTGAAGTAAAATAAATACCGTATATACTCGAGTATAAGCAGAGTTTTTCAGCACATTTTTGGTGCTGAAAAACCCCAACTCAGCTTATACTCTAGTCAGTGTCTTTATTATGGCAATTTACATTGCCATAATACAGACTGGGGGCGGTGTAGGAAGCACTTACCTCTCCTGCAGCTCCCTCCTCCTCCGCGCCGGTCCGTTCAGCACCTCTGTCAGCTCCCAGTGTAAATCTCGCGAGAGCCGCGGGGTCATAGTGCGGCTCTCGTGAGACTTACACTGTGAGATGACAGGGTAGCTGACCGGACCGGTGTGGAGGAGAAGGGAGCTGACAGGAGCTGCAGGAGAGGTAAGTAAGAGCTCTGCCAGCCCCCCTCCTACAGAGTGCCCATCCACTGGACCACCAGGGAGTGAGAGCCCCCCTCCCTGGCCCGCTAACAAGCAGGGAAGGGGGCCAAAAATAATAATAATAAAATAATATTAAAAATAATAATAAAATAAATAAATAATATAACAAAAAAAATTAAAATAATAATTAAAAACCAAAAAATTATAAAAATGCCCACCCCCCACCAAGGCTCTGCAACACACTTACACTGCATCACACACACTTACACTGCATCACACACACACTTACACTGCATTCATACACGCACTGCATTCATTCATACACGCACTGCATTCATTCATACACGCACTGCATTCATTCACACACGCACTGCACTCACACACGCACTGCACTCACACACACTGCATTCATTATATACACACACTGCATTCATTATATACACACAGTAAATAAATATTCAATTAATATAATTTTTTTAGGATCTAATTTTATTTAGAAATTTACCAGTAGCTGCTGCATTTCCCACCCTAGTCTTATACTCGAGTCAATACGTTTTCCCAGTTTTTTGGGGGTAAAATTAGGGGCCTCGGCTTATATTCGGGTCGGCTTATACTCGAATATATAGTAATCTAAAATTAGTTGCTCCTGCTTTCATCAAGACATTGTTGCATGTCTCTTTCTTTGCTGTAACTGGCCTGCAGATTGTGGACAGAAATTGTGCTAAAAAGTGAATATTTTTTGAGTAATGCTCTTGATCATATCAGTCACCCCAATGCATTCACATGTGATTGGAAGGCTACTGCATATGCTCAAAGTGCTGCGCCAATCATCATATTCTTATGGAGATGCATTGAAACAATGAATCTCCGATGAACGTTCAGAATGGAGTTATGCAGAGCGTGGAGATACTGAACGTAGAAAGCACCTTTAGTAGCCATCTGAACGTCCACCACTATAGGTGTACTAGGGAGCAATGTAAACGCCACCTTTTGGAAATAAAGCAGTTGTAGTAGAAAAAAAACCTGGCTCCTAAGCTTGCGCCTAGATTCAAAGCAAATTTGTCAAGCCTTGATTAATGTTGCAGATCCAATAAAGTCCTTCAAGTTGAGCGGTGGGGCCTCATAGATTGGATTTGTTGTTCCAGCACATCCCAAAGATGCATAGTGGGATTGAGATCTGGAGAATTTAGAGTTCCTCAAAACAATCATAATTCGTTTAGTGTGGCAGGGTGCATTATCCTGCTGCAAGAGACCCCCTGCCCCGTGAGAACACCATTGCCATGAAAGGATGTGGTCTGCAACAATATATAGGTAGGTGATACATGTCGAAGTAACATCCTCATGAATGCCAGGACTCAAGGTTTTGACGCAGAAAATTTGCCCAGAGCATAACACCTGCTGGCTTCCCTTCTTCTTTCTTCTAGTTTATGCTGCTGCCATCTTTTCACCAAGTTTCAAGTATATGACGCACACAACGCACATACACACAACCATCCACCTCAGTGCTCCTCAACCCTCTCCTCAAGGCAAACCTAACAGTCCAGGATTTAGGGGTTACCTGGGTGTTAGACAAAGAAAAAAGATCTTTAGAAAAAGAAAAAAAAAAAATCACCCTTGAGTCTCAGGTTTTTTTTTTTTTTTTTTAAATACCTTAGACACACCCGGGAAATCCCCGGGTAATCCTGAACTGTTAGGTGTGCCTTGAGGAGCACTGATCCACCTGATCTAAAAGAAAATGTTCTTTATAAGACCAGGCAATCTTTTTCCATTGCATTCATTGTCCATTTCGAGTCTCGTGTCCCCATTAAAGGCGCTTTTGGGTGGTCGACGGGTTGTCTCCATAGGCAGCAACACTGCTTCCGGGCTTCTCGCTGTGATATTCACAGTGAGAAGACGCTGCCGTCCATAGGAAAGCATTGAGATTTGCTTTCCTATGGACTGACTGCGTGCGCGGCTCTTGCCGCGCATGTGCATTCAACGGATGACGTCGGAAGGGGGAGGAGAGTCCCCAGTACCGAGGGAGCCTGGCGCTGGAGAAAGGTAAGAATTTAACCCCTTCCTTCCTCTTCAGCCCGGCGGGAGTGGGACCCAGAGGGTGTTTTCCTGGCACTATAGTGGTCCTATAAGTTTGTCAGCAATCTGTCATCAGACCAGACAGGTTACCCTTCGCTTCCGATGTGCATTAATGATCCCTGTGCACCCATAACCCTGACGGCAGTCTCCAGAGTATAACTTGTACTGGTTTTATGGTGTTTTCAAAAGTTAGAGTCAAATATAAGGCTTGCGTTTCAGTTTTTTCACATTGAAATTCGCCAGGTCGGTTATGTTGCCTTTGAGACCGTACGGTAGCCCAGGAATGAAAATTACCCCCATGATGGCATACTATTTGCAAGGTATTGCAAATGGCTTTTTTTAGTAGCCACTTGGTCACAAACACTGGCCAAAATTGGCGTTCAAATAATTTTTTAGCATTTTCAAATATTAACACTAACTTTGGCCAGTGTTTGTGACCAAGTGACTACTAAAGACTGGACATACCCCATTTGCAATACCTTGGGTTGTCTACTTTTGCAAATGGTATGCCATCATGGGGATAATTCTCCTTCCTGGGCAACCATACGATCTTAAAGGCAGTGTAACCAATCTGGCGAATTTCAATGTGAAAAAACAAAAAATGTAACAAACTATATTTGACCCTGTAACTTCCCAAAACACCATAAAACCTGTACATAGGGGGTACTGTTTTACACGTGAGACATCGCTGAATACAAATATGTGTATGTTATTGAAGTAAACGCAAACAGTATTTTGACATTCACAGTTAAAATGTCACATAGAACTAAGAACATTTTTAAAAAATCTTATTTTCTCCCATTTTTTTTTTTTTTTAAATTCTTTATTTTGTTTGTGCAAAGGTGAAACAAGTGGTTTGGCACTGCCACAACAGCAGGTGCAACCCGGTGACATACATAAGATAACATATGGCAATAGAGATTAACATTGCACATTTTTTAAAGGTAAATTAGCAAACAGGTTTATGTCTAAATCGTTAATAAATGAGAGATATGCATATATATTAATACAAGCTAGGCGCAAGCTGGGTGACTATATTTGTCATAAGGAATTAATTTGTCGATTATTAACAGTAGCTTATAGATAGTGATAATGTAGTGTCATCGCTTAATCAAGATGTTTTCTGTGTCACTGTCATGTGTAAAGTCGATTTTCTGCGCTTAGTAGTTTAGTTAGGGCGCTTATACAGTCGCTTATTTGAAATTAGTAGTTTAGTTAGAGTAGAGTAGAGTAGTGTCGTATCAAGACATGCAGGTTCAGCTATATATTCGCACTCCGCTTAACGCTACTGAGGTGCTCGGTGTACGTGCAGACCGTACAAGGCGGGCGTTCTAGTGTAGCATGAGATATCATAACATTATACACAACCTAACACGTAAAACATCATTGCTAACATTTGCAATAAAATGAAGGCGAAACAATAATCATTAGAGTAGGTTAGAGTAATCAGGGACTGTCCTGCGTCTAGCGTGGATTATTAGGTTTATACAGTGTTTAAACTAGGCTGAGGGCAACACAGATTATGCCTACATGAGAGAGGGGGGGAAATAGACATGAGGGAGAAACAAGCTGGGTGCCATGTAGGCATATAATAGGTGGCAGGCTATCTAAAAGCATGGCTGATGCGTGCTGTAAGGCGCTATGCTAATGGAAAACCACTATCATGGAGGTGCTGAAACATTTGACACGGGTAAACAGTGTATATTACGTGAAAGTTCAATCTCGTCGGTAAGTCTCTATTTAAGAGGTTGCCGTGTAGTATGGACAGCGTCTATAGTAGTAGAGGCTTTAAGCTTGTACCCCTATATGTCCCGGTTCGTGAGTTCCCTGTCAGCCGATACCTTGCATATTGAAGGGTGTTAGGGATGGTAGAGAGTCCTGGTGAGGCACCGCGAGGTGCAGCTTTGTGGGCTACAGCTGTTGACTCGTCCGTCGCTGTGGAGGCCCGCTCTGGCGATGCAGGCAAGTGGAGTCATCTTCTGGTGATTGCTGCCCCGTCTGGAAGCCCTCAGGGTTCCCCCTTCTGTGCTTGGCTGCAATGGGGTAACACGGCCACAGTCTCTGTGTCTTGCGGCGTCTTCAGTTCTCTTTTCAGGTTGCTTGGGGGTTCGTCGCTGGATAATGTGAGTTGGGGTCGGGGTCTTCTTCCTCCACGGTCCGCAGGAGTCTCGGGTTGCCTTGTGCCGGATGCAAGCAATTAGTTTTCGGCGCCGTATTTTAGGCAGCGCGGCAGCTTGTTTCGTCTGCTTTCTCTTCGGGTACCTCATGGGTTGCTTGACTGGAGGCCTGCTTGGGTCTGCGACTGGCTGTGTGTTTTTTTGAGTTTTCTTTGCTGTGGTATACTGCATTGCCCCCCGCTGGGTCAGTTCCCGGAATTTTACCCAGAATGTTTCGAAGGCTTGTGCGATGCTGTCTTGCGTAGCTCCCTTCCTGGGAGTTTGGGTGAAGCTGGGTCCCGGTTTGGCGGCCATCTTGGCTCCCACCACGTGGGATTCCGGTTCTGCAGAGCCTCTCCAGTGGATGCTGGACGGGTATGTCTGCGCTTTGGGGGGGACCGGGATGACCCCCGCCGGTCCATAGGGGTGGGGGGGGTGGGAGCACTTATGGTCTCCGTAGTCGACCTTAGTGCAGGAAGAGCGGCCGTCTCTCCCCGCCTCGGTCTCCAACAGGCCGCATGGCTGTGGCGTCCTGGAGCCGCTGGCTACCGGCAGAACAGCCACAGGTAACATGTTCCTGGATCGCTAACGGGTGTCCAGCAGGAGTATAGAGTGGTATTTTGTCGTTCTGGGCACTTTAAGTAGTCGATTTATAGGTCTCGGGCCCGGAGCTCGGGCAGCCTGCGACCATCCACTTCAACAGTCAGGCTCCGCCCCCCTCCCATTTTTTTTTTATATTTTATTCATATTAATTTATGTTCCATACCTAAATATTTGATGTTAAATGAAAGCCCCGTTTCCCCTGAATAAAATGATGTATAATATGTGTGGGTGCATTTAATATGAAAGAGGTGAATTACGGTTGGACAGACATATAGCGCAAATGCCAGGTTTTGTTTACGTTTTGTTTTCATCACAACTTGTACATTTGGCTGCGGTCTTAAGGGGTTAATGTTCTGGCTGATGAGTGAATATTATTTACAATGTTGTCTGTTTATTCAAGCATGCATTCCAAGTACCATGCAATGTTGTTTTCTTTTTTTTACATTCTCATTTCTTCCCTCTAGCTCATTTTACTTTTTTTTTTTTTTTCTTCTTCTTTCCCTCGTGTTTCTTCTTTGATATCTGTTTCCTGTATTAAACTTCCCATGTCTCCAACATTGTCACAGATGGATTAAACAAAAAGATTGCCATTAAGGAAATTTTCTTATGAATCATATAGCTGGTAATCCATAATTTCTGATGTTAGATGGAATGTGAAAGAGCCTATTGGATGTGGATATGCACACCTTCATTTTGCGATCCATAACAGCTCGGCTCTGACATCTATTTTATGTTCATTTTGATGTGGAATCCCACTGAGGAAGTTGCATTTAAAGCGGCACTGTCATGCCGAATTCCGTTTTTTTTTTTTAACCCCCCCTCCCGCCTCAACTACATCCAATCGACCCCCTAGTCACCCCCAAATGCCCCTATGCCCCCCACATTACCTATTTTTTATTCTTTTTTTTCTGCCCCGATCTATATTCAGGGCGCCGCCATCTTTGTGTGGGTAGGTGAAGTCCCTGTGGGACACGTCATCTACCCACACTAGATAGCCCTGAGATTCCCGCACATGCCCAGTGAAACATCTGGACATGCGAACGGGAATTTCACCTATTCATTCATTCATTCATCAGACAGACGAATGAATGAATAGAAAAAATCAGACGAACAAACTAACACTGTGTATCAGTGTTCGTTTGTTTGTTCGGTTTATTACAAGGAGGGAGCTACCGGCGTGCAGCTCCCTCCTTGCAATATGTAAAGACAGAAGCGGCAGGGAGCAGTGCTCCCCACCACTTCATAAGCCCCCCAGGTCCCCTCCTCACTCTATGGGGGTCAATATGACCCCCATAATAGCACAAGGGAGATTAAAATCTCCCCAATGCCCCTACTCGCTATACCGCGAGTAGGGGCATGTCCACTAAACAGTGAGCAGCCTGTGGCTGCTCACTGTAAAAAAAAAAAAAAGGGTAATAAGGGGGGGACGGGGGACCTACTGTCCTCCCCCGCCGGCCCCCACCCCTGGGCGGCGGGTGGGGGCCATAATGGGAATGAGGGGGGACCTACTGTCCTCCCCTCAGGCCCCCACCCCTGGGCGGCAGGTGGGGGCCATAATAGTAATAAGGGGGGGGGGGGGGACCTACTGTCCTCCACCCCCCGGCCCCCACCCCTGGGCGGCGGGTGGGGGCCATAATATTAATAGGTGGGGGGGGGGACCTACTGTCCCCCCTCCTTATTACTATGATGGCCCCCACCCGCCGCCCAGGGGTGGGGGCCGGGGGGGGGAGGACAGTAGGTCCCCCCCCCCTCTTATTACCATTATGGTCCCCACCCGCCGGCCAGGGGTGGGTGCCGGGGGGGAGGACAGTAGGTCGTCCCCCCTACTACTATTATGGCCCCCACCCGCCGCCCAGGGGTGGGGGCCGGGGGGGGAGGACAGTAGGTCCCCCCCCCCTCTTATTACCATTATGGCCCCCACCCGCCGGCCAGGGGTGGGGGCCGGGGGGGAGGACAGTAGGTCCCCCCCCCCCTACTACTATTATGGCCCCCACCCGCCGCCCAGGGGTGCGGGCCGGGGGGGGGAGGACAGTAGGTCCCCCCCTCTTATTACCATTATGGCCCCCACCCGCCGCCCAGGGGTGGGGGCCGGGGGGGGGGGGAGGACAGTAGGTCCCCCCCCCCCAATTATCTTTATGGCCCCCACCCACCGCTCAGGGGTGGGGGCCGGGGGGGGGGACAATAGGTCTCCCTCCCTTATTTTACTTTACAGCCCCCACCCGTCGTTTAGGGGTGGGGGGCAATATTTTTTTTTCTTTTTTTTTTTTTTTACAGTGAGCAGCCACAGGCTGCTCACTGCTTACTAGACATGCCCCTACTCGCGGTATAGCGAGTAGGAGCATATTATTTACTATTCATTTTTACTTAGTGTTAGTACATTTGGCTGAAAGACCAATTTAGGTCTTTCAGCCTTTTAGTAGATAGCTCCCTGATACCGTGGGAATTAGGGAGTTATCTACTAAGCGGCTGCAAGATGCAGCCACAGCAATGAATAGCATCGGAGTTTCATTCATTAGAATGAAATTCCGATCCGAACAAAGTACCGAATTGCATCCTAACACCAATGGAGAAACGGTGCTCATTCTGTTAGGATGCAATTCGGCAGTTTTGCCAGCGTTCTGTCTAAGTGACAGGACTTTCGGCAATACTGACAGGAAGCATTGTGGGAACTGGGAGGAAAGCTAGGGATCATGGGAAAATTGCTCTGACCAGCGGAAATGAAGCACACTTTGCTCCTCCGCTGGTCAGAGCTGGTCAAGCGGAGGAATCCTCCATAAGACAGAGTCCCTACTTTGTCTTATGATTTTAAAGAAAACTAAAGAAGACAGGAAGAAAAGAATAACAGATCCTGAGAGAGGGGGAGAAGAGGAAGAGATTGAGGAAAGGTAAGTTCGGCATGACAGTGCCGCTTTAATAAGGACTATGTCCAGGTGTAAAGAACCTGTTGCACATCTGATGTTATGGCTTTACAAGACTTTGTAAAAAAAAAACAAAAAACAAAAAAACATTAATACATGCACATTTAAGTACATATAAATAACAAGATGTGTATGTTAATACTTTCACTTTTACTCATTCACACGCATATAAGGAGAGCGATGCAATATGTACATGCATACATCTACAGGTACAGGTCTAAATGTATTCCTTATGTTGCTACTTTCATGCCCATATAGAAATACTACCTGAATGTTGTCATATGTTTAATTTTCACATTTATTTTCTGTGATACGTTATAGGTAATAAATAATGCATGTGCCACACAAGCGATCATCAGTATTTTACTGAACACAACACATTCTGATGTCCAGTTGGGGGAGACGCTCTCTGAGTTCAGAGAATTCACTCAAAGCTTTGACGCAGCTGTAAGTATCTTTCTTGCCTTTTGCGGTTCCATGTTGGTTTTTAGATTTAATGACAAAGAGAGTGTGGGTAATATTCAGAAACACGCACAAGAGTGGCTGACCACTTTCCTTATGTATGAATGTAAGTGTGAATGTTTTGGCAACAACTGTAAAGCACATTAGATGTTATTGATAATATGGAATATCTAATTTTAAATTGCTATGACTGATTAGTATACAGGTGCACAGAAGTATATATGTGAACATGAAACTTGGTAACTCTAATATTGGATGCAGAGATGGACAAAGTTGCAACCACCAAAAGTTACATTATTCACATAGAAGCCATTGCAGTGTAGTGCAAGTAGTGTATTTAAAAAAAATACTGCTTAATTAAACATTATGTAAAATGCAACAAATATTGATTTTTACTCTACATTTGTGAAAAACTGCATTGTGCATTTTATAAATTCTGCTTTGTATTTTCACAAAAACTAGACAAAAGTATGTGAGCGTGTCATTTTGTACTCTGAAGAGTCCAAATTTATAGATTTTTCATTACTACCGCACACATCAAATTTTACAAAATTAACCTGCTTAATTGCAACTGACATGTAAAAATAAATATATATAAAGTGAAAATACCTTAAACTTTGGTGACTTATTGTAGGTCAATTTTTCACCAATTATTTTGAAATATTCCATGGTATATGTATGACATACAGTGTTGTGTGTACCTTTGCAAATGGCATGCATTTATGGGGTGATATTTTGTGATGTACTAAATAAAAAAAAAAAACAAGACCTTTACCCAGAAAATCAATCAGTCAAAACTTCAAGTTGAGGAGTTAGTACAGTAACACTCAAAAATTGCAATGTAAATGTAAAGTAATGTGGGACAAATGAATACTGTAAACTTCTAATGAAAATGGTGAAAACATTGATGCATAATAAGGCTCAAAACACACCATGTGAGCAGACCCCCGAGTGTATACTTTAACAAGTGATATACATTTAACGTAACCGTTAAATTGATGATATGGTATTCCTATATTCAAAAAGGGTTAAAAATCCTTGCCTCGAAATTATAGACCTGTGAGCTTAACTTCTGTGGCTGGGAAAATATTTGAAAGGTTATTAAGGGATAATATTCAAGAATTCCTTGTGAAGAACATGGGTTATCAGCAAAAATCAGCATGGTTTTATGAAGCACAGGTCATGGCAAACTAACTTGATTGCGTTCTATGAAGAAGTAAGTAGAAGTATAGATCAGGGTTTTGCAGTGGATGTGATCTATTTGTATTTTGCCAAGGCATTTGATACAGTTCCACACAATAGATTAGTGTTCAAACTCAAATAAATCGGTCTAGATGAAAATGCTTGTTCTTGGGTAGAACATTGGCTTAAAAACAGAGTACAGAGAGTTGTCATTAATGGCAAATTTTCAAGCTGATCAGAGGTGGCAAGTGGTGTCCCTCAGGGGTCTGTTCTAGGACTGCTTCTATTTAACATGTTTATAAACATGTTGAGCCATGTTAGGGTGTTTGCTGGTCACTCACACTGTTTATAGTCGCTTTTTAGGTTGGTGTAGAACGGAGCTTCGCTCACATGCGTCCGTCCGCGCCGAGAGCTAGGCCACGCCCCCCAATGGCAGATGAAATTTAATGTTAAAAAATACAAAGTTATGCACTTCGGGGTAAAGAATACACAAGCAACATATACCCTGAATGGATAACACACGAATAGGACACGAGGCCATACGTTTAGACTGGAAGAAAGAAGATTTCGTCTAAGGCAAAGGAAAGGTGTGTTTTTTTTTTTTTTTTTACTGTAAGAACAATAAGAATGTGGAATTCTCTGCCTGAAGAAGGGGTTTTATCAGAGTCCATACAGATGTTCAAACTTCTACTAGATGCATACTTACAAAAACAGAGTATTCATGGATATTATCTTTCAATGTAAGGTAATAAATAACGGCTTGATCTAAGGATAAATCTGACTGCCATTCTGGGGTCAAGAATGATTTTTTTCCCTAGCTTGTTGCAAAATTGGAAGGAAGTGCTTCAAACTGGGTTTTTTTGCTTTCTTTTGGATCAACCGCAAAAAACAAATGTGAGGAAGGCTGAACTTGATGGACGCAAGTCTCTTTTCAGCTATGTAACTATGGTAAAAACCCCAAAATAAGAACAAGGTTCAGCAAATCTGTCTCTAAAAATGTAATTTTGAAAACAGAATTGGGCAGATATCAAATTTGATCCTGTAATAAATAAAAAAGAAAAGTTCCAGCAGTTGTATATTTTGGAGATATTGTTGTACTCAGGGATGTAACTGACCTTTTTTTAATTCAGTAACATTAACTAATACATTTAAAAATAAAAAGTACACTGCAAATTCCAGTCGTGTCTGTAAAACAAACACTTACAACATTACAATGTAGTTTAGCAGAGATTGGTGGCAAAATAAAAATACAATTAAAAGTTTCAAAGTGCCCCTAGATATATAGCTTAACACAATGATGGCAAGACTGATTTCCCAAAGTGCAACATGAAACCACTTATTTATCACAAAGTGCCACTCTTGTGTGTATAAAGGCACACATTTACAGTCACTGACACACATGCATACTGACACACACACACACACACACAGCGGCACATAAGCTCTCACTGACACACATATGAAACCTTACGGACACAAACTCATTCTTATATTACCACGTTGCACTTACCAACGGCCACTTTAATGATCCTGGGCCAGCACTAGCTCTTTGTGCATGAAGATGGTTGGTGGAGCTGTATATTCTCTTCTGCTGGGGTCTGATTTAATCTATCTTGGAGGTCTTCATCACAAGGAACAAGTGGCTGCTGTCACTTTCACACCTCCATCCATATCATGGCAAACCAACCAGGAAATTTACAACCTTGGCAGCAGTGCCTGCTATGTGGTCAACTTGTGGTTCACTTGCCCTTTAGGGCACGTGTCATAGGGTCGCCATCACCAGCTTAGGGGGTTTACTTTATATAATATATATTGGCAATATTGGTTTCTGAAAGTACTATTAAACTTAAAGGCCAAATATACAAAATTCAAACATTTTTAAGTTTTCAAACGGTATTGTGTTCCTTGCAATTTGTGACCTGTAACTACCAAAAATCAATTAACCCCTTAAGTTAAGGCCTTTGTGTCACATTTGTCATGTGCTCACTCTACCATAATTTCACACTTTTTTATACATATTAAATATAATTTTTTTAAAGGAAAACTAGGGCTTTCTTTTGGATCTAATGCAGCATAAGAGGGAGCAGTAATCGTTGCTCTGCAGCTGTCAAGCCCAGCTCTAATCAAGTAGCAGGGAGCAAGCAGGAAGATCTCACCAGGGTCTTTTCAGACCCTTGGATCTTCTTTATACTCGAGGGGACAATGGCATAGTAAAAATTACAGCTGTATTTAAAGGCTATGTGCCACTCTAATTTTGAGCGTTGCACATAGCTTCTGCGTCAGTATGATGTTTGGCCTCCATGGTGGAGACAAAGTTATGCTACAGTTCACGCCATGCCCAAGGTCGCGAGCAGTGATTGGTGAGAACATCAGCTGAGCATTCTCAGCCAATCACTGCCTCAATCCTTGGTATGATTTGGTATGGCACAAGGAAGAAGCATGGCCTCCACTGTTTCTTTTTTGTAGGTCTTTCTTCAGGCTGCTGGGGACCTAGAGTACATACAAATACACCCACACATATACTTCAAACAAAAACATGCTTACATTCAAACACTACTCACAAATACAACCTTGCAAGGGTGGGCAAATGGTAGATCCCCAGCTGGCATAGCATTTTTGAAATTCTCCGACAAATGGGGATCTACCACTGGGATACTCAACGTGAGATGCCTGGATGAAAGAGGGAGGGACACAACGCTTCTGATGCTGCCTGAGTCTGTGAGTAACTAGTTGTATGCCTCTAAAACTGATTTCCATAATATGCCAAGTTTCTGCCTCCAAAACTGACAAATCCCATAATTATGCGTCTAAATCTGCAATGATATACCAACATGATGCCTCTAAATCTTCCGTGATATTCCAGGTTTATGCATCTAAATGGGTTGCTGTATTATGCCAAGTTTATTAATCTCAAACTGACTGACATGATGTGCCAAGTTGATGCATCTAAAGCTGCTGCACCATTTGCGCCATTTTTATGCCTCTAAAGCCGATTGCCATGGTGCGCCAATTGTTTGCCTCTAGAGCCGATTGCCATGGCGTGCCAATTGTAATCCTCTAAAGCCAATTGCCATGGTGTGCCAATTGTATGTCTCTCTAAAACGTGTTGCCACGTTGTGGCAATTTTATGCATCTAAAACTGGTTGCCATGGTGTGACAATTTTATGCATCTAAAACTGGTTGCCATGGTGTGACAATTTTATGCATCTAAAGCTGCCATGATGTGCCACGTTTATAAATTTTTTAAATATGCATTAAAAGCAAGTGTGTCTCTAAAAATTACAGTTTTCAAAAGTGGTTCTCTGCCTATTATCGTTTGGGAAGGCCCTGCTCTAAGGCATCTCGCTGGCCAGATGCCCAATGTTTTATCATGGGCATTGGCAGCATGCAAATTGCACTTCCAGACTGATCTGAGGCACTCAGCTTAGAGCAGCTGCCGTTCTTATTCATTATGAGCTGAGAATGGGTGCAGGTTATTCTCTACATTGTCAGCTTTGCAATTATACAAAGTGTGATTGATGTGCATAGTGAAATGTTCCATAACTTAAGAGTTTAATGTAAGTTAACATTGCATTTGTTTTGCAGATGAAGGGTTTAGCACTAAGTAACTCAGAAGTGATACGACAAGTTCACAACAGCTTTGCCAGGTATGTTTTTTTTTCTTTTCTTTGTTCTTGTGGAAGCATTCTGATTCCTCCTGACACAATATTTATGAAAGCGGAAATGCAGGACTGTTTTCAAAATTTCAGGCACCCCAAGATGTATAAAAACAAATTGTTTTGGAATTATGATATTTCCGCCTGACCACAATCTCTGTCTGCGCCATTTGTCGATTGACCTTGCTGGCACGCTCACTGTAGGGCGTTTATGCATATGTGGTTGGGCAGTGCTCCTCCTTTTTTTTTTTTTTTTTTTTTATACATGTTTCTAAATATAGTTTGAGTCACAGGTACTGGGGGTTGGACTGGTTTGCTGCAGTCTTCCTACTCTTCAACTTACCCCACACTCTTTGGTTTATTTGGTTGGTTACATAGTTACATAGCTGAAAAGAGACTTGCGTCCATCAAGTTCAGCCTTCCTCGCATATGTTTTTGCTGTTGATCCAAAAGAAGGCAAAAAACCTAGTCTGAAGCGCTTCCAATTTTGCAACAAACAAAGACAAAATTCCTTCTTGACCCCAAAATAGCAGTCAGATGTCTTCTTGGATCAAGCAGCTATTACCCCACTAATTAGAAATTGTATCCATGTATGTTATGTTTTTGCAAGTATTTATCCAATTGCAGTTTAAACATCTGTAGTGACTCTGACAAACCACCTCTTCAGGCAGAGAATTCCATATCCTTATTGCTCTTACTGTAAAAAAAACCTTTTCTTTGCCTTAGATGAAATCTAATTTCTTCCAGCCTAAATGTGTGACCTTGTGCCCTATGTATAGCCCTGTTTATGAATAGATTTCCAGATAAAGGTTTATACTGGTCCCGAATATATTTGTATAATGTTATCATATCCCCTCTCAGGCACCGTTTTTCCAAACTAAAGAGATTAAAATGTTTTAACCTTTCTTCGTAACTAAAGAGGACATTAAGTTCCTCGATCTGCAGTCGTCGGTGTGGGTGGGGGGGAAGGTCCGCCAGTAGGGGCCCCTTTATCTACGGGTTCAAAATGATTTAACTGGTAGGTAACTGTTTAAACAAAAGTAAAGGTAACATGCTTGTAACATAAAGTATAATGTGAGGTGCAGGATAGCTCTGCTGCCAGTGCTGGGTTCAGATGGCAGCCTCCTTCCTCTTATCTCCTCGTTGGGCGAATGGGACAGTCCTGCCAGGGTCCCTGGTGTGTGATGGTTGTGGCGTTGGGTGCGTTGTGTCCCCCTGCGCTAGGCCCAGCGATTGGAGAAAGGACGGTGCTTCTGATAGTGAAGGGAGTTTAAAAACAACATTGTCCCGAGTAACCACTAGGGTCCTAGGCAGGAGCCATCTGTATTCCACCTTCTCGTTGCGGAGTTGTGTGATGAGTTTGCCAGCGATCTTCTCCTTTGAAGTGTGTTGCGGGTAATGTCCTGAAAAAAGGTGAACCGGCTGGATTCGAAGGTGGACGGTGTCTTGTCCTTTACTGCTGTCATAAATCAGCGCTTCACTATCAGGGAGTGACATCTCATGATGACGTCCCTTGGCGCTGTTATAGGTGCTTGTTTGGCCTTGTTGATATGGAATTGACCGTTAAATTCTAGTTTTTTTGCCCGAGTGTGCAGCAGGAGCTCAGCCGTGGGTCGTTGCAGATAGTGTGGTAGCTCGGTTGGCCCGATAGTGTCTGGGATCCCCCCTAATTTTTATGTTGTTTTTCCTGCTTCGGTCCTCTATGTTGTCCTATCTGGTTTGGACTATTGTGTTGGCAGAGTGTAGTTGGCGGAAGGTGTCCTCCATGTTAGTCACCTCTCAGCGTATGTCCGTGAGGTCGTTTTCTGTAGCCTGGACCCTTGTGGTCACGGCTTGTATCTCCGTCCGGGCCAGGTTGATGTCGGAGTCAAACATCATTTTCATCTCCTTCAGGAGTTGTCGGATGTTGCTTTTAGTGGCCGGGGCCTGGTAGTCGGTCTCAGCTGGCTGTGCTTGTTGTGATTGGGACCGATGATATTCCCCAAGGTCCTCCGGGCACATCGCCGAGCAGTTAGAGCTTGTCTCTGGGTCTGGCTCCGCTTCCATTTTGTGGCTTGCAGGGTCCCAATATCTCGGGTGTTTTTGGGAGCTCCCACTTGCTGTTTATGGGACCTTCTCCCCATGCCGCTGTCTGTAGATGGCCCTTGTTCGTATTGGGTCAGTGGCTGGTAATCGAGGTTGTGGAGTACCTGCCAGGAGAGCTTCAAGGCCTCTGCCGGTGAGGGGTGAGGTAGGCCCGTCTTTTGTAGCGAGTGTTTCTGCCCTTTTGCGCGAATAAGAAGGTCATTAGCAGGTGTCCCCTTGTTTCTGGGTTGTTTTAGTGCTATGTTTGATTTTCTGGGGCGATGTGTGACCCCAGATGGCCTTGGATTAGCCGTTGATCCATGCGGCTCGGTGGTCAAGCTCCGCGCCCCTGCTTGTGTATTCTTTTTTTTTTTTGTAAATTCTTTATTATTACGAACAGGTGAGTACAGAAACAAACAATCATACACCACAACAGTGTATATACAGCAAGTCAGTTCGAAATTTAACATCAAAAGTAAGCATTTTTATCTTCTGATCATCTGGTGTGCAACAAGCGTCATATGGTTGTTCATTAGCCAATAAAGCGTAGGCAATTCTAGCAAAGTGACAAGTGAACAAATATAGTTAGATGCATCGTTAAAAGCTAATGCCATTCCAGTAACATCAAAAACCTCTCAATGAAAGCTAAATAATGGGATAACTTAGGGCCTCTATTCCGTGGCACCTTCAGGTGGCCCGGTTTTAAGTCTAATAGTCGGGAGGGAAGGTAGTGTTCATATTTGTAGTCATAACGAGATGCGACATACATGACTGAGGGCCTCATCGTAATCCTGCGTGGGAGCAGTGTCGAGGACATGTGAGTATTTATCGATGAGCTAAGTGCATTGTGTAGCAATTGAGGGTGTGATTGTCAAGCACATTCAGTGCACCACTAAGGGTGTAACCCTCAAGTCTTCGTCCTAGTCTAGGGTCTCCTGGGGGAGAACCTCCAGTGGCTACTTATGTTACAGGAGTGGTTTAGGTGAGTCTGTCTCCTTCGTAGGTCCATCAGTCAGACGCCTGATGGGGTGCCTTGGAGTGTCGCAGGGCGTATGTTATGTTCCCTTCCCCTCGTCGGTCTATTGAGTCATACTATGGAGTCGTTGTTCAGTTCGTTTAGTGTCCCAGTCATCCCTGTAATCCGTTGTTAGTTGTTTATTTAATGTTTTGGGGGGTGATGGCACTGGAGTGCCTCTCCGGTGTCTACTACAAAGTTCTCCTATAGCTCACGCATCCTCACAGTCAGGTACCCCCGTTCCGGCCCCCCTGGGGCAGTCCGAGCCGCTACCACTGAGTCCCAGAGATGGGTCGCGTGGGGATGAGTAAGAAACCTCGTATATTGTTGGAAGGAGAAGAAGGGGGGGGGGGGGGTGGGTGAGGAGGGGGGGGAGGGGTTGGGTTTAGATATGGCACCAGACATCAGCGCACGCTCGGTCTCTCCAAGACCGTATGAAATGGTGTGTTTTCATGGTCTCACTGCTCCTGGTCGTGAGAGGTATACATACCACGGGGTCCAGGCCTCTACATGTTTGGTACTCCTTCCGAGCAATTCTGCATATCGCGCCTCAGCCGTGTGGATGTCTTCTACTCTCTGAAGCCAGTCCGTCACAGTCGGTGGTTGTGTCTGCTTCCATTTAGCGGGAACGGATGCTTTAGCCGCATTTAGTAGGTGTCGGACTATCGACCTCTTGTATTGGGCAATTGAGCCCTCGGTGTGATGGAGTAGGGCCATTTCTATGGTGAGGTCAGGTAGGTCTCCCAGTATGGTCTTCATCTCTCGTTGTATATCCTCCCAAAACGGCTTAATCCGTGCGCAGTCCCACCAAATGTGTCTTATTGTGCCTGTGTGGGATTCGCATCTCCAACATGCGTCTGAGGATCCCGGGAATATTCTATGTAGCAAGGAGGGGGTCTTGTACCAGTGGGAAAGCAGTTTGAAGTTGACCTCCTGGTAATTGGTGCTGATGGAGCTCTTGTGCTGTAGAATCAATATCTGTTCCCATTGTGTGTCGGTGAACGTCCTATCCGTCAGCTCTTCCCATCTTCTTTTGAACGCCGTGTTCCTGGAGCGTTCTCCCGTTATTAGCCGTTGATATATGACTGAGACTCTGCCATCGGCATCTGAGTCAGTCGTGCAGAGATGTTCAAACCACGTTTGTTCTCTATGTATTGCTACCCTGTTGGGAAGGTTATAGTAGAAATGTCGTAGTTGCGCATAATGGAATCTATGCATGAGTGTTGGATGTGGTATCCCACTCCAGTCTCGAAGGTTCTGTATACCCGCGTTACTGAGGACTTCGGATATCGGGACAAAGTCATCATTTCCTACAATTGGCCAGGAAGAGCGGGGAAGTCCTCCTCCTATATCAGAGTTGAAGGTGATCGGTATCAGGGGGCTCGGCTGCGGGGAGATGTGTTGGTTACGTCTCAGGTGGGACCATGTCTTCAATGTTTGAGCGACGGGTGATTCAGCACCTAGCATTGACGTTGCGTCCACCGAATTATGCCACGTGAGTCTGTGGAGGGCTTTGTTACTGCCCTCTCTATTCAGTGCCACCCACAGTTTGGTGTCAGGTGCCACCTGCCAATCCCTAATCCGCTGTAGTACCGTGGCATGATAGTATTTGCGGATATCTGGCAAAGCCAGGCCTCCCCAATTTTTGGGTAGGCATAACTTGTCAAAGCTGAGCCGTGCCCTTTCTCCCTTCCAGATGTATTGTATCACCGCTGACTTAAGAGATGCAAAAAATCCCGTCGGGATGTGCCAGGGGATGGTGTGAAAGTAGTAAAGGAGCCGCGGGAGGACGTTCATCTTTATTACCGATATACGTCCCTGCCAGGAGATGTGGTCGTAGTTCCAGCTTTTGAGATCGTTGAGGATTGTGCGCAAAAGGGGGATGTAATTCGTGGCATAAATTTCTTTCGGGTTCCTGGGTATCCAGATTCCCAGGTATCGCATCTGGTCCCGACACCAATGAAAGGGGTATTCACGTTGAATTTGCTCTCCTACGTCCATCGGGGTCGAGACATCTAATATTTCGCATTTAGTTAGATTAAGTTTCAGTCCCGATAACCGGCCATACGTATCGAATTCTCGCATCAATGCCGGCAGGGAATCAGTCGGGTCGCTCACGAAGAAGAGCATGTCGTCTGCGTATGCAGCTACCTTATGTTCCTGGGTCCCATGCCGAAACCCCCTGATCTCCGGGGTAAGTCTCACCCTATCCAAGAATGGTTCCAGCGAGATGGCAAACAAGAGTGGTGATAATGGGCAACCCTGACGCGTGCCGTTGTGGATGGTGAAGGCGTCCGTGAGGGCGCCATTCACTCGTACTTTAGCGCAGGGGTCCGTATATAGCGCCTCTATCCAAGCCATCATCCCTCTTCCTAGTCCCACTTTTCGTAGCGTCGCCATCATGAAGCTCCAGTTTACCCGATCAAAAGCCTTTTCGGCATCTGTGGAGAGCATTAGTAGGCCTGAATTTTCTCTAAGGGCTAATGCCTGAACAGAGAACGCCCGGAGCGTGCAATCTCTGGCTTCCCGTCCCGGAACGAAGCCCGTTTGGTCCGGGTGTATCAAGCGTGGCACATACCGTTGTAATCTGGTAGCAATGATCTTAGTGAAGAGTTTCACATCCACGTTAAGAAGCGAGATCGGCCGGTAGCTGCTGCAGTTTTCGGGGTTTTTGCCTGGTTTAGGAATTACCGTGATGGTGGCTGCCAACGTCTCCTGGCGTAGTGTGTCACCCTGTTGAAGTCGATTGAGGGCTGACATTAGATGCGGCGCAAGAATGTCCCTGAATGATTTGTAATATCCCGCCGAGAGTCCGTCTGGTCCCGGAGCTTTCCCTCTTTTTGCTGTCTTAATCGCTGCCTGTACCTCTTCCGTGGTGATCGGGACCTCCAGTAGTTCTGCTTCTTCTGGTGTTAGAGCGTCGGGTTGGAAACCTTGTAGGTAACGCCATGTTGCGTCTTGTAGGTTCGCTCCGTGGGCATCGGGGAGTGTCGGTGTGGAATTGTATAGTTGTCTGTAGTAGTTACAGAATTCAGTGGCAATTGCTTCAGGGAATTGAGTAAGTGAGCCATCGGTCTTCCGGAGTTCGTGAACCTGTGCCCTTGCTTGTTGGGGCCGGATCATGCGGGCCAGGAGTCTCCCTCCTTTATTCGCATGGATGTAGAAGAAGGCCTTGGATCGTTGTGTCGCCCTATGGTGTTTGCTGGCAACCAGGTCTGCCAGTTGTCGGCGGGCATCCAAAAGTGGGCGATAGTGTTCTTCAAGTTGTGATCGTTTGTGCTGTGTTTCCAAGCGGGAGATTTGGTCGGTGAGCTCCAACATACGTCGCTGCGATTCCCTCTTCTTGCGGGAAGCAATTCTAATGAGGTGACCTCGAAGTACACTCTTATGTGCCTCCCATAGCGTCACTTTTGATACCTCTTCCGTGTCGTTTTCCCTGAAGTAATTAGTGAGGTGTTCGGTCAGGTCAGCCAGCACACCCGGATCCGAGAGGAGTGACTCATTTAGTCTCCACTCCATCTTGGCAGGCCTGAACAGCGGGGAGTCAAGCTTCACGGCCACTGCACTGTGGTCTGACCACGGTGTGGGTGCGATTGTTGCCGACTGTAAGTGTTGGAGGCCTTCTTGTTGGATCAGAATATAATCAATGCGAGAGTATCTTCTGTGTATGGCGGAGTAGTGCGTGAAATCACGGGTTGTTGGATGAATGGTCCGCCACGCGTCCACCAATCTCGAGTCTCGCATGGTCTTCTTGATGGCCCTAATCGCGGATTGTGGGATACAGCTGTGTCCCGTCGAGGAGTCCAGCAACGGATCCAGTGGTGCGTTAAAGTCCCCCCCTATGATGAGGGTGCCTTCCGTGAACGCTGCCAGTTGGCGGAATGTTTTGCATAGGAACATCGCCTGTTTTGCGTTTGGCGCATAGATAGAGGCAAAGGTGTATGTCTTCCCCTTAATCGTGCCTTTGATGAAGAGAAACCTACCGTTGGGGTCTGTCTGTCGGTCCAGCAGAGTGAAGGCCAGATTAGCGGCCAGCAGTATCGCAACTCCCACCTTGCGGGCTTCGGGATGAGTGCTGTGATAGTTAATTGGGTAAACTCTGTCTTTCAGTCTATGGGTGTCCGAGGATTTGAGATGTGTTTCTTGTAGCATTGCTACCGAGATCCGTTTGCGATGAAGTTCTCGTAGGAGGTGTGCGCGCTTCTCAGGTGAGTTAAGGCCTCGGCAGTTTTGCGTAAGGACATGTAGAGGCGCTGCTGTGTACGCCATTGGGATAGTGCGGGCGAGGTCGCTGGTGACTCCGCGGTCGTGTTTAGGTGTTCTGGGTCCAGTGGCCTTCGCGCGCGCTGCCTGTCGGTGTGAGGGGGGGGGGGGGGGGGGGATGGGAGGGTGGAAGAGAAAAAAGAAGAAGGTTGTAAGTGCAGTTAAAGAAGATGAAAGGTAGAACCTTCGTAAGTTATAGGTCCCACGAGTTGGGGGCGGCTCGGCCCACACCCAGTGTAGCCCGTCCCAGGAGGCCCCTGTTGTGAGTGCTCAGTGTTACGTTATCAATAAGAATTAAAGTTAACTCCTCCACTCGAGGGTGTCCTGTGTAGCTGGGTGGATAACAGGACCGTACCGTTCCCTATCAGGCTAGGGCAGCCACGGTCCTGGGGCCCCCAGTAATGTGGTCTACACAGGTGTATGTCGGGGTGGCGGTGTGGCCGAAGATGTCTTGTGTCACTGTCCGGTCAGTAATGGATGTACAGTGTCCAGTGATGTAGTAGTGTGTGTACTCTCAAAGGAGTGTCCGTGTCCCACATGTTCCTTAGTTGAATTTAATGGCCAATACTTGTATAAAAAATCGAGTATTACGGTCACGAAGTATGGGGGAATGGGTCTACAACTGTAGGGATAGACGGTACGTGTGGCTGCTGGCTCTACCCTGTGTCGGGGCGGATAGCCCTTTGCTGTCGTAAGGTAGTTCGAATTTTGGGCCGTGTCTGGCCGGGCCGGCCGCACAGGGAGTTCGGTCTTAGTCCCCCTGTCTCCCATATCGGGCTCCGTCCCCGTTCCTATGTTCCGGGGGCAGGAAGCGGGGCTGGCCATCCATGGGGGGGGGGGGGGGGGGGGGGGGAGGGAGGGCAAGAGTCAGGTGGTATGGGAGTGCGTGTGTTTGTCTGCCAAAAGTGAACATCGCAAGTGAGTCTTATCATACATTGCAAGGTATAAACAATGCTACCTAATAAACATATGACCTCACATCGTAACATTATTCAGAGATCAGCCGCCCCCCCTCCCAGCCCGACCTCCCCACGCCCCCCCCACCCCAGAAATCTGATACTATATGTACATTCGTAGGTGTAGTCCCAGGTAAGCTCACTTCGTGGCCCCCGTCCCTTCCGTAGCCCTATGTCCCCGTGGCGTCTCCGCCCTTCTCCCGCCCATAAAGCTTTCACACCCAATATGGCCCGGCATAACAATATCAACGAAATAAAAGCAATATTCACATAAGAATCCCCCATTCGTTCCCCCCCTCCCTCCATCTATCCCCCTTCTGGTGCCATAGCTGGTGATAAGTTACAGCTACGACCGGACCAGCTCGCAGCACAGCTTCAGTAAAACCATAATACATCAAATGCTTGAGTGTCCCGTGAATAACCAGCAGTCTCATGGGGCAATCTAGTTCGTGTTCCGCGTGCACAAGTGGGGCATGTCTCGCAAGAGTCCCATCCCGCGGGCAAGCTAGAAGGTGCATCCTATCCCCCTTAGGCCCCCCTCCCAAACAACTTAGAGCAGCCTCCCGTCTCCCGGGGCATGTTGAGAATGTGTGGCAACACCCTGCCTTAGGGAAGTCTCCATATATGTGCACGTGTGTATAGCAGTTCAATAGTCCCGTATAGCGACATAGGTTGTGTCTTACGTGCACATGCGGGATATGCCCTGCAGATACCCCATCCCATGGGTAGGCCAAACGGTGAGTCCCCCCCCCTACAGGCCCCCCTCCCTAAACAACTTGGGGTAGCTTTCCTCACCCAGGGGCGTGTTAGCGGAGTGTTGTAGCACCCGGTCATGAACAAGTCCCCTTACTTGTGTGTGCGTAAACAGTACTTATCTGGCATCTGGTGTACACGGGATAGCGATGTCATCTGTGGTTGTCAGCGGGCCGTGGTACGTTAGTGTGTCCTGGTCGGTCTTCCTTGCTTGGAGGATACAGGTGGGGGGGTAGAACTTTATTCCTCCGGGTCCGTGGGCATCAGTTGCCTGCGGGCCTGTGGGCGCCTAGGTGTGACGTCTCGTCGTCTTCGTTGTAAGTTCGGGGTGTGAAGTCCCTGCCTCTGGTCCAGTGGCCCCAGGATCCAGTCGGTGACCTCTGTAGGTGGGAGGTTGAGGCGCTGAAGGAACCTGGGCACCTCCTCCGGCCAGCGTAGCGGGAACCAGTCGTCATGATGTCTGGCTAATAACATAAAGGGGAAACCCCATTTGTATGGGATCCCTCTATCCCTGAGTAGTGCTGTGATGGGTCTCAGTGCCCTACGAGCCTCAAGCGTGAGGGGAGATAGGTCTTGAAAGAGGGCAACTTCTGCGCCATTGAAACGCCAGGTGGGCCTTGCGCGGGCCTTGTTCATAATTTTCTCCTTCAGCTTATAGGAGTGGAGGCAACATATAATGTCTCTCGGTGCGTTATCAGACGTGCGTGCTCTGTTAGCCCTATGCGCCCTGTCAAATGTTATGGAGTCTGGCGCTTCTGGGCCCAGTATGTCGCGGAACAGCGACTGTAGTGTTGCTTCTATGGCTTCCGCCCCTTCAGGTTCCGGAAGGCCACGGACCCTAATGTTCGATCTGCGGCCCCTGTTATCAAGATCTTCGGTTTGGCGTCTAAGGTGTAGGAGGATATTGCCCTGTCTATGTATGGCCAGATTTGAGGCTTCAACCCTCTCCCCAACAGCTTGCACTGAGGCCTCAGCTGCCTGTATCCTGGAGGCCTGTGTGGAGATTTCGGCCTTAATAGAGTTTACCTCAGTGCGGATCGCTGAGTGTAGATTCTCGGATAGGGTCTGCATGTCTGTTTTAGTTACCATTGCTGCTGCCAGGGCTTTAATTGCCTTTATGTCTGCACTGATGTCCGCCAGCGTGGGTGCAGCCGTCTCCGGTACTGGTGAGGTGGTCGGGGAGTCGGCCATGCTTGCGCCGGCTGCCTCGTGGTATTCGGCGGGTGCCGGAGCCAGGTAGCCATCCATGGGGCCCGTATGTGCGGCAGTTGCTGGGTGCCTGGGTGTTTGGGATCCGTCTGGGCGTTTAGTGCGCCCCATTTTCGTGCCGTGCTTATGTGTAGGTCCGCTTTATTAGCTGAGTGGGTCGGAGCTCGGTCTTTACGCGGCCATCTTCGTTCACGGCCAAACCACGCCCCCTGCTTGTGTATTCTTAACCCCGAAGTGCATAACTTTGCATTTCTCTACGTTAAATTTCATCTGCCATTTTAGTGCGCAATCCCCCAATCTATCCAAATCTATCCTCTGCAGCAAAGCAATATCCTGCTCACATTGTATTACTTTACAAAGTTTTGTGTATGAATGCAGTGTGTGTGTATGTGAGTGAAGTGTGTGTGTGTGTATGAGTGCAGTGTGTGTATGAATAGTGTGTGTATGAGTGCAGTGTGTGTGTGTGTGTTGCAGAGCCTTAGTGGGGGATGGGCAATTTAATTTTAATTTTTGATTATTTTAATATTGTTTTTTATTATTATTTCTTATTATTAAATTAAATTTTTTTTTTTTTTATTATTATTATATTTTTTTTTCGGCCCCCTCCCTGCTTAATACATGGCAGGGAGGGGGGCTCTCCTTCCCTGGTGGTCCAGTGGCATTGGCAGTTCAGTGGGGGGGAGAGGGGGGCTGTCAGAGATGTTACTTACCTCTCCTGCAGCTCCTGTCAGCTCTCTCCTCCTCCGTGCCGTCTGGTCAGCTCTTCTGTCTGCTCCCACTGTAAGTCTCGCAAGAGCCGCGGCTCTCGCGAGATTTACACTGGGAGCTGACCGAGGTGCTGAACGGAGGGCGCGGAGGAGGGAGCTGACAGGAGCTGCAGGAGAGGTAAGTAACATCTCTGACAGCCCCCACAGCCCCCAGTCTGTATTATGGCAATGCAAATTGCCATAATACAGACTATTGACTCGAGTATAAGCTGAGTTGGGGTTTTTCAGCACAAAAAATGTGCTGAAAAACTCTGCTTATACTCGAGTATATACGGTACATTTACACGTACATATTTTTCAAACGTAATAACAAAGAACATACAACAGCATATTTTTTTTTTTTTTTTACAGGAAAAACTTAGTGAGATCCCTGTCCTTGCTTTTCCTTGCTTAGTTCCTCTATGTCAGGAACATACTGCGTAACTTTAAGCTTCACACAGGCTTCTGAATGAGCAGTTGTGAGACTGCTTCGATGCGGATTCAAAATGATCTTCATGTGTGAAAAGATTTGCTCACATATATATGTTGACCCAAAGGCCGAAAGCAACGCAAGTGCAATTTTCTTTAAGCAGATTAATTTTTCAGGTAGACTGATGCACCATTGCACAATGGCAGCTGATCTATCTGTGCAATTTCCCTCCAGAGTTTTCCGCAGTTATTCAAATTTTGTTCTCCATAATTCTGATGCCTTCAATTCAATAAGCTGGATTTCAAAATCATCAACATTCATCCATTCAAAAAGAGTTAACTCAAATGAGGTAGATTCGGTTAAGTCAGGCTTGATAAGGAATTAAAATGTTGGCCCATGGATCTCAAAATCTTGACATCGTTCTGTGAACTCTTTTCTGAGCGCCCCAATGTACTTCTGCAGTACTTCTGTGTCAACTGGATAATGAGCCGAATGTGCTTTTACATTGGGAAAATACTTGTATGTCTCAGTAGTGATATCCCGACAATACACATTCAGTTTTTCTATGAATCCTTTCCAGTATTCATAAAGATGAAGAACAGTTTGTCCTTCTCCCTGTAACTGTAAATTCAGGTCATTCAGGTGTGCAGTTATATCAGCCAGAAACATAAGCTTGCAAAGCCAGTTAATATCACTTAGTTCTGGGTAATTATGACCTTTATCACTGGTGAAACTCTCGATCTCCTCCAAACATGCTACAAATCTTCTCAATACCTTGCCACGACTGAGCCAACAATTGTTATTATAAAGAGGGAGATCAGAATACGAACTCTCCAGTTCCTCCAGTAAGGACCTGAACTGTCTGTGGGTTAATGCAGAGCGGCTAACTAAAAAATTTACAATTTTTACAACTGTTTCCATCACAAAGTTCAAGGATGAAGATGAGATTTTTGCACACAAGTTCTCTTGGTGAATTATGCAATGGAAGTTTAGTGCAGGACGACCAATGCGTTCTTGGAGAAGTTTTACAAATCCTTTGTTTTTTCCAACCATGGCAGGGGCACCATCTGTAGTTATACAGAATATTTTATTGATATCTATACTCTGCTTTTCAAAATAATCGGCAAATGCAGACATGATATCCTCTCCTTTTGTTCCTTCAAGTGATTTGAGACAACACAATTCTTCATAAATGCGATCATTTTCACAGTAGCGAGCAACTACTGCGAGGCGAGCCATGTAATTTACATCAACACTTTCATCCACAGCGACACTAAAGACAAGAACGTCTTTTAAACTTCTTCTTTGTTTATCTTGTATATTGTCTGTCATTTCGGTCACTCGTCTTTCTATTGTTCTTGCCGATACTGGTATATCTTTTATCCGTGATAATATTGTATCTTATTAGGCAAATCGCCAAATAAAACTTCAGCACCGTTTATAAAGGCTTATTTAATATATTCACCATCTGTGAAAGGTTTCCCTTTTCTTGCTACACACTGAGCAATTTTAGAATTACATTCAGTAGCTTTATTCTTTGCTCCAACTACTTGGCTGAATATACTTGTTTGTTTTTTATATCTACAAACTGCTCTTTTTATGGCTTCCATTTTGTCCTCCATGTTATTAAATGACGATTCATGTTTATTTTGAAAATGTCTTTTGACACTTGATGTTCGGCAAACAATACTTTCACAGCATAATGCACACACAGCACGATCTTTCTGCTGTACAACTCCATTTTCCTCAGTCCATGAAGGCTGAAAAGTGCGGATGTCAAGCTTTTGCTTTTTGGCGGTAGACATTTTAGCAAATGGAAGTAGGATCTGCAATCTAAAGCTGAGAAGAACTGTTCGTTCAAACAATGTGATTGCTCCCTGTGGATCCTGCAAATAAGCAAAAATACCCCTTTTTCTATAATGTGCCACAATAATCCATATTTCTGATATTTTTGATTCCTCTTTTGGATTTTTTATTTGTTCTTCTATTTTTAACATTGATTACATCCCCAAAACAAATGAACATCATAAAAGCTGCCTTTCTTTCTCCGAAAACCGCCACGCTGACAGTGGTTGGAAATATTGTTGGGTGCATTTGTGCACCTCTCTTTTTTTTTTTTTTTTTTTTTAATTCTTTATTTATAGAGTGCAAGGAGATAACACAAGGTTTGGTAAGCCACAACAGCTTCCGCAAACAGAAAGCGAACAAGACATTCAAAACAGTGTTGTGGCATTCGCATAAGTGGCACATTTTTTAAAAGTTTTATAGTACGCTTAGGGTATAGGTTAAACAGCATATGTCTGGAATCATTAGTGGCTAAGCTTTGCATGGTCGTAGACATTATGTTAAAGCTATGAAAGTAAGTAAAGCCTGAGGCTAATTGGTAGTGAAAACATGCTAGACTCTCTTATTAAACAATATTGTTGTCTAGAAAACAGCATGAAATGAGTTTTAGGAATTATAACGTGCTTGGTCAACTATTCTGAGTTCATGCAAGGAACAGCACAATAAGTATAGTTGTTAAGGTATGTCTAATGCTTTCCTATGCTTATGTAGGATATATAATCAGAAGAGGGACAAAGAGGAAAACATAAGATGCAGGCTAGGGTATCTGATTATGTGGCTTTGACGGGTGAAAATTAAACAAGTGTTTCATAGAATACAAGATATACAAATTTAAATAGCTTTGTTAGGCTAGCTGACTGCAACAGGTAGGACAAATACAGTGCAACCACCAGTACCGAGTATCATCTAGGGAGCCAAACACGCTTTAAGTAGTATGGCCAAAAAGAGGGGTGCAAGACAGGCCCAGCACACGCAAAAAGCACCCTCTGGTGGAGTATCCAGCGCTGTGCACCAAGGACACGTCTCCCTGGGTGGCTGGCATGAGTCCACAATAGTCCTCCTCATCCGATGCCCCGCAAAGGGAGGCTGCTGGGACCAGCCGGTGAGTAGCTGGAGGCAGGTGCAGGATAAAAGTGGGGCTCGCTGACATATCCGGAGGACAGTTCCCGGAGGGGGTTAAATGTGACAACCCTCCAGCCCTGGGCTGTGGGGAGGGCCTGCATCAGTGTCCCACGGGCCTGGGTACTCACAGTTGAGGCCAGGTCCGTCTCTGGCGGGATACGGCAATGACGCTTGGTGGGTCGCTGCTTGCGGCGAGTCTTCCGCCTCCGTGGGTGATGCGTAGGGGGATTAACCCCGGCGGCTCTCGGCCCAGGTGGGCTCAATACTGGGTGTGTTGCCGCTTGTTGGGTGTTTGTGCCCGAGGGTGGCGCACGAACCTCCTCGCCGCTCTTCCTCCGTCCCTTCACTCTGCTTCGGGTTGCTGCCTTGTTTCGAGCCTCCAGTTGTGCCCAAAAACGGGCGAAGATTGCGTCTAGTCCCCTGTTCCCTTGCTTGTGTGGTCCGCGTGCTCTGGGTTTCACCCGTCTCCTCCGCCTCTCGTCGGAGTGTGTCTCATGAGCCTGCCGGCTGATCGAGCTTGGTGCTTGGCGGGGAGGGTGAGGTGGGTCAGGTGGCAGTTTCGCGGTTCGCGGACCGCTCTCGAGCCTCTTCCAGAAGGCTGTGAGTAGCCTGTTAAGGCGGACCTCTAGCGGCTCCAGTAGCTCCCGTGTGATGGGGGTCCGTGTGGGGTCCGCCATCTTGTCCCCAGCTGCACAAGGTGTCAGTCGTTTTCGGGTTGCCCCGTTGTCGTTTGGCAGCAGGTGATGGGTAGCTGGGAGCGGCCGCCTCCTCCACGCCTGCCATGCTTGTAGGCCTCAGGTTGCGTTGCTGGGTGTTCTGCAGTCGGTGCCTGATATTTGGTACCAACTCGTAGCCCTTGTCAGCAGCTCTTTGTCGGTGGCCCATTCGACGAGCCTTGGAGTCGATCCAAGGCTTTTTATCAGACAGAATTGGCGTTTAGAGCGGGAGCAGCTCTGACCTGCGCCCTCTCGGCTTCGCGTCCAGGCCCCGCCCCCCGTGCACCTCTCTTTTATACACTGGAACCAACAAATTTGTGAACCAATCTCCCATCCCCTCAAAAAAAATTGAACAGAAAACTAAGATGAATCAAGAGGCACAGTAAGGAATATTAAAGGAGGTGTAAATGTCCCATTTTGTCAGAAATGACTAGTACAGTGTACATGCCACAGACTGGCCTGTAGAGTTCAGCCCCAGTCTAATAACACCAGAAAATAACAAATGACACAGCGACAAAATGGGCTTCAATAAGAAGTTGAATAAGTACAAAGATCCTCTTTCCTTTTTTATAATTCTTTATTTTTCTTGTGAATGAAATTACATTTCAACTTTTATTGCCACAACAGCGAGAAGTAAAAACACATGCAAGGCATATAATGAAACGATTGTATGCCATTTTTATATACTGCACTATTTGCAGTAACAGGCCAGGTTTACATGTCTGTGTCTGTTTCAGTAGTAGTGGATGAGCAATCAAAAATAGACATGTAATGACAATTAGATCTAGAAAATAGTGGTACACCCAGAAGGCCTCAGCCATAGGCATTAGGTGTGTGATCGCTGCTGCTGGGGCCACTGGTTCCAGGCAAGCTGCCAGCTTCTCCCAAAAGGCGTCAGAGCCGGTTCAGCCGATACTGCATATCGCATTTCCCACTGCCTGGGTCAGAAGCACACATGGTGGGTGTCATTTTATTGGCCACATGGTGTTGGCTTTGTGGTGGTGTTGTGTGCTCCTAGCTCACTGAGGAGGGAGAACAGGGCACAAGCTGGTGTTTGGCTTGGCACAGGCTGCTCCAGGTGAGAGATTGGCCGCCCCTCCCTACCACGCTGCACACCAGGCTGTAATATGCTCGGAGCCCCCTCCAGGACTGTCAGCCACAATCACAGCTTGTCGCCAGTAGTCGGGTAAGCCCAGGTAGAGCTACTGCAATATTGATTTAGAGTGTGGCAGGGCCCAGCAGGGTCCCCCAAAACAACCATTGTTATGTTATGTTACCTGGAGTCCGTAGGTGCCAGGATCCACGTCACTACCATTTAGCAGTGCAGGTTGGTCCCCAGTAACCCGGCCTCCAATGATGATGCAGAGGAGACAGAACTATGCTTCCATCTCAAGACATACCAGAGATTAAGACAGTGATTGACTGAGAGTGCTTAGTTGACAGTTTATCACAGTTCTCAAACTATGTACATATTTTGGATTTGTGCTGCCCAAGGCATGATGAACTTGGGAACCCTCTAATTTAAATTTGCCCCACCTTTCCTGTTAAAGACTAACTCACATTTTGACTGACACACACACTCACTGAATTGACATTTAAATTGAATTGATACAATCTGACAGACACACACAATCACTCGGACACACACTGACAGAAGCGCACATGCACTGACAGACACACACACTCACACATTCATTGACACACACGTATAATCACTCAGACTCACACATTCACTGACAAACGCATACACACTCACTCAGACACACACTGACAGACATACACAAACTCACTCACAGACACACACACCCATCCACCCACATTCACTGACCCTCACACACATTCACTTACAGGCACACACACTCACACATTCATTGACAGACCGACACAAACTCACTGACAGACACAAACTCACTCACAAACTCACACATGGAAAGATATAAATACACACACTCAAAGACCCACACTGACAGACACACAAACTTACTGACAGACAGACACACATATATTCACTGACAAACACATACACACACATTTTTCCCCAACACTCACAAATGTTTGCTATTTCTTTACAAAAAAAAAAAAATCTACCCAGCCTCATTACTGTTGAGAAAACGGGGTGGATTATTTACCTGGGGTCCAGTGGGGCTCATGGGCGGGCAGGCAGATGGGCTTGCAGGCAGGCAGGCTTGCAAAGTAGGCAGCGAGGGAGCTGTGATCCTCTTGCTTTGCTCGCTTGCTTGCATGCCACTTAGTGATGCCGGGAGCTGAAATATGATGTTGTATTTCAGCTCGGAGCAACACTAAGCGGCGCGCGCGCGACGGAGTGGAGCAGGAAGAGCTTGCAGATCAGCGATCCCGTGCCGCCCACATGGAAAACACTAGCTGTCCGCCCCATGGGGGCCCAAAACTGGCTAACCGGTCAGCTCTCAGGCCCCCATAAAACAAGGCTAACAAGGCATGGGCATTTGGAGCTGTGTTTTTTGCCGTCCCCTGGAAAGTGCCGCCCAACGCAAATACCTTGTTAGCCTCACGGTAAATACATAGCTGAATGTATTACAGAGCCCCACAGCAATAAAATGCTCATGTATGTAAGGAGTTTGAGTGTATCACACAGCTCAACTGCAAAAACAATCACAGTAATATGAATGTAATAAATGCAGTGTATGAACATATCACAGAGCCCTCAGAGATACAACTCACATCAAAGTGAGTGCATAATTTCATCACAGAGCTCCACAGCAATAAAAATCAGTTATGTGGTTCAGAGTGCATCAGTGTTCTACTGTGTGTGGGATGTCTGTGTATTGTACGACTGATTGTAATGTGTGTGTGTGTGGAGGAGGGGTAGCTGTTGTGCGCATGGTTGGCTGAGTGTGATTTGTGAGGGTTTGGGCGATATGGGGGGGCAGCTGAGTGTGATTTGTGTGTGTGAGTGGTGGAGTGTAATGTGACACATTGTAGTCGAGTTTACTGGTCACACTTCATGTCTGATCTCTCCTAGTCTCTCACATTGCAGGAATGGCTCCAAGAGCTTGCAATCTAACTCAAGCTAGTATTTCTGTTTGTATTTTTTACATAATTCGGAAATGCTCACTTGACTTCGATTGCAAGCTTTTGGGGGCTATTTCCTCAAGCCTTTACATATAGAGACCAGGGCACCCAGGGAATGGACTGTACAGCTTACAATCTAACACAAGTTAACATTTATGTGATATAAATGGACTGTCTGACAGTATAATAATACTTTGTATCACATTAAAGTTAATTTGAGTTAGATTGACAGCTATTGGGGACCATCCCTGTATGCCCTGGTGAGCATTTATTTGTAACAAAAATAGTGTGGCACTTGCGCCAGGTAAATTAAGGCAATTTACCTGATAATATTCAGAGTCAGGGACTGACAGGCAAACAGTGAAGTGGTAGTAGCAGACACAAGGGACAAGGCAAACTCTGATTTTGTGACACAGTCAGGAGCAGAAGTGACCCCTATGATAACTACTGCTTCTGATTGGCTCACATAAACAAGAAGCCCCACACAGATTTGCTGTAAATTTGACCTGTAAATAAATCATCCAGGCTGAGGATGCTGCTGACAGAGTAGGACAGGAGGCGGGGCTGAAGCTTGGTCTGGAGGCGGGGCTGAGGATGCTGCTGACAGTGGGAGGCTGGAGGTGGGACTGAAGACGAGGCGGGGCTAAAGACTAGGCAGGAGGCGGGGCTAAAGACTAGGCAGGAGGCGGGGCTAAAGACTAGGCAGGAGGCGGGGCTGAGGATGCTGCTGACAGAGTGGCAGGGCTGGAGGCGAGGCACAGATCATTGGAGCTGAGGTAAGAACAGCCTAATAGGCGGAACTCCAGATCACAAGTTCTTGTGATGCTGGAAGTTCCGCCGCTGCGCAAGTTCCCTTCCGGTTTCCCTCAGTGTAGATTGGTCGGCAGCCTCGCGTGCCGCTCAAATGCACCCCGAGTGGCACGCGTGCCAGAGGTTGCCGACCCCTGGTCTAGGTCTTACATTGAGCACATTGTTTTAATCAGAAGATATAACTGATCATAATTTTTGAAATGTTATCACGGTGACATATCAAATGTACAAATTACCCAGCAACAATGCAACAGTCCTTTGTACTTACCCGGTCCCCACCGTTCCCCCAATGGCGGTCGCGATCATGGGGTCTGTCTGGGAGCTCAGGCAGACCCTGTCTGCCCGATCCGGCCCCCCACAGCCATGTGATCGCGGGGTCCTTGTGATCACATGACCGAAATAGCCGGCTTATGCAGTGCCTGCAGGGGGCCTGCCTGAGCTCTCAGGCAGCCCCCCTAATTCCTGCAAGAAAGTTTATAAAAAGTTTAATAAAGTACATAAAAGTAATTGGATCATCTATATATATTTCTATATATGATCTAAGTACTATTGTATGCTCACACACATACATAAACCTACTTGTTTTCCTGGCACCATAGTGCCCTGAGGGTGCCCCCACCCTCAGGGTCCCCCTCCCGACTGGCTGGATGGAGAGGAAGGGGTTAAACACTTGCCTTTCTCCAGCGCCAGGCTCCCTCGGTGCGGGAGACTCTCCTCCTCCATTCCCAGTCATCGGCTGAATGTGCATGCGCAGCAAGAGATGCGCGCACATTCAGACAGTCCATAGGAAAGCATTAAAAATAATCAATACATTTGAGAAAAATGTAAAAAAAAATAAAAAAAAATGATGTACCAGTTTTGATTTGTTCTAACTGTATTTTGATATTAATAAATATATATATATATATATATATATATATATATATATATATATATATATATAAAATTCAAAATACATTGCGAATGACATTATAAATACATATATATATATGTGTGTGTGTGTGTGTGTGTGTATATATATATATATATATGTATATACATAAATATATATTTATATTTCCTGGCCATATCCATGGCAGCGCAACAATGGGTAGCTCCTCCTTATCCCTAATTAGCCAGGAACCAATATAAAATAAGGGTATAAATACCCCCTCCCACCACCTCCTCCCTCGGTCTTTTTGTTCCTGTCCTATCCCTATAGGACTTATAGTCATTTAAGACTACAACTATTTTTATTTTTGCCTTACCTGAGGGTTTTTACCTTGAGCACCCACGGGAGTTCAGCCTCTTCCTGCGCAAAAGCTTCCCCCTGGAGAAGTTTTTTTACTTAGTGCCCAGGAGCTGCTCCCTGCGCAAAAGCTTCCCCCTGGCTACTGTTTTACTTAGTGCCCAGGAGCTACTTGCAGTGACCGTAGGGATAGCAAGATAAAAATTGCCAATATACAGGATTCCCTGCACTGACCAAGCGGTAGCAGGAAGTGGCAGAAGATTTTAATCTCCAATATGGATTACTTCTTATTTAATTTATCTGACAGTCCACAGCATATATAAAAATATGTATACCAAAAGGGTGTGTGTATATGTATATATATATATATATATATATATATATATATATATATATATATATATATATATATATATATATATATATATATTATATTATAAGTGGTTGTCAGGTGCCCCCTTCCACCTTTGACACAGATGTGACCAGATTCATGTCAGCGGTATTAAAGATTAAGCCTTTTGCTCCTCCATGGGACTTACCGCTGGTTTTAAAAGCCTTGAATTGTCATCCTCTTGAACCGCTAGAATCGGTTTCTCTTCATTTCCTCACCATAAAGACAGTTCTATTGGTGGCCTTAGCTTCAGGTAGAAGGGTGTCCAAACTCCATGCCCGATTAGCTAAAGAACCAGTGGCGTAC